>NC_089582.1:61294828-61594828 GCF_019320115.1 Miscanthus floridulus
AAGTGAAAATGGATTTTTCTATTTTGCAGAATTGATTAAATAGTGTTGTGATTTGTTTATTTTGGTGTAGAAAAATAGAGCTCCAAAAATTATGAAAATTTTTGTGTGACCTCTTTGAGATGTAAACTATTTAGTAAAAATATTAAATGTTATTTTTCAGTGTATTTTGAATGTGATAAAAATTGCTCAAATTAATTAATAAATGGGTTTCCATGATTTTTCTAGGCTTAAATAATTATCCAAAATTATAAAAATTGTTTTTCCACTTAGTTATCATGTGGTGAGTCTTCACAAAAATTTTGAGCTCATTTGGAGAAAGTTGATTTATTTCATAATTATTAATTAGTTATTAATTAAAAAACAATAGTAAACCCTAATGATTTAGGTTTGTTGAATTTGGGATTGAGTGATGACCTTGGGTCATTGGCATATAATGATCCTTGGCAATTAAAGTAAGTGTTTGAGTTTTATGAAAAGGTTTATTCAATTGTTGGTTTGCAACTGTACCGCTAAGGAAAGTTGTATTCAAGTTACTAACTTTTGCATCCATCATCAAGCATCATGTTTTATATCGCGCATCATATTAAACAGGCATTGTTACTATGTGTAGTGAACGAAAGTGAGAACGTGGTAGTCAACCAAGTTGTTGAGGGAGTTAACCTACCTGTTGAGGTCGGGTTTGATATCTATGGAACATCTCTGGAACCTGACTTTTTTGACAATCAAGGCAAGCCCCGGATGCATTTAAACCTACCTTGTGTTTTACAAATTTATATCGCTTTTGCTTTTCAGTACTGCATTAAGTGATTAGGAGTTGAGTGGAAACCTAATTGGTGCATTACCAACCTTGTTTTTCCATATCAACCTTGTTACCAGTTTTAATTCGAGAATGCCTAATTATGCTTAGTCATGCTTAGACTGATAGAAGTCGGGTGATTATCTGTCACCTATGAGATATAAATGGATTCTTGGATACGATTGGTTATTTATGCTATCATGAGGTATGATCATGTGAGTAATAAATCTAGACCGGGCGGACTCGGTGTATGAGAGCCATAAGACATGGATGTCTTGTGAGCGGGTTCTTTCCGCCTGTGTCGATTAAGAACCGTCCGTTGTTGAATTGCATGAGGTGAGACTTTGTAGTACTAGCCACATACTCCAGTAAGCCTTAACTCGGCTATTCTATTACGAGAATGGCTACTCGCGCACTGGGAGTGAAGAGATGGTGGGAGTAGCATGTACCCACGTGGCAATGGGCTGGATTGGTGGAGTACTGTCTCGGGTGGCGCGGACCCATTCTTGTTTTAGAGGATCTGAGGGGGGTTGGTATATGTAGGTCAGGGACCTACATATGTCATGTGGTTGGGAATCCCCAGCTGGGTTATAATCGGTTTGAATTGTCGTTGCTCCTCAGTTATGGAGACTCAACTCACTGTTCATCATCGTAGTTAATAAATAAAACTTGAGGAAGATTTGAGAAAGGGTTTGATATGAAGTTCATGATCTCAATACGGATCATGGCAGATTCATATATGATCTTGATGAGGGTTATATGTTGAAAGAAAGAATTTGTTAGAGAGCTTTTATACAAAAGAACTTTGATTCTTGCTAAAGCCTTACCTTGAATCCCTGAGCCTGCATTCCTAAGTCTTATCAGTTTTTATTTTTTATTGGTTAGTCTTGTTGAGTACTTTTGTACTCAGGGTTTGTTAACCCTTGTTGCAGGTGAGCCTCATGAGTAGGTCTGCTTTGGACCGTGCTGCATTACTGTTTTTCAAATCGAAGATGACAAGTAATTGTGTGGCCCTTGGGCAGGGCACTTTCTTTATGTGTTATGTTTATGTTACTAATGCCACTCCACTACTATGGTTTGTAATAATAATCATACTTAGTTTGTAAGGTTTGAAACAACTGTTTTGTAAACTAAGTTACTGTAAGACTTTCGCTATTTCACTCTAATGTATATTAATGAATAAACTATTGTAATACTGCAATGACTCTGTAATGGATCCTGCTCGGAAAAATCATGGATGATTCGGTTCTCCGAGGACACCCGACAGTCTTCTTAAGTTACCGGGAACATATGCATAGTCGTTAGAGGTCATTGGACAGTGACAGGTGCATGTGGGCCCTATAATTTAGGAGGTTCTACCACAGAATGGTATCAGAGCGACCATTACAAAGGTTTTTGTAGTATTGTTTTACAAAACTTCAAAACAATTTGGGACAAATAAATTTAACATGTTAATTTGGTCCAAACTGCTTCGACTTATCTTAATTCATTCTCGCCATTCCTTATTTGATTAAAAAGGCTTTGAATGGTGGAGTAGTAATCTTATTATGCCCTATATATAAAAAACTATTATTTATGTACAATATGAGCTTTGATGTTTAAGTTTCATAAGGACGATTCATGCATCATGATTAATCCACTTGTTACTTACTTTCCCTCTTAGTTGGGTTGAGTAGTGTAATCCATCCTTACTACTCTATAGACTTTTCTTAGATTGTCTTACTTTATTAAATCTTGCTTTCTACAGTATGGCTCATACCAAGGTAACACCCCATAAGTCTGTTGGACCCAAAGGAGTTCCTCGTCACCAGCTTGCCCTAGGAGTGACGGTGCTAGCAGCAATAGCTTTAGGCCTGATCCTCAGGCTGAGGTACAGAGGCTTTCAGCAGAGTTAGCATAGGCTACTAGAGATAGGGCCTTGGATGCCATCCAGGTGGGCAAATTATAGGATCAATTGAGGTGTCTCACCACCGCTCATAAGAACTATGAGCATATGTTAGTTCGTATGGTGGAAGGAAGAAATGAAGCTTGGCATAGAGAAGATGTAGCTAGAGCCTGAGCTCATGAGTTAGAGTTCTATGTAGAAGACTTAGAAGAATATTATACCAATCTGCATGAAGAAGTCCATAGGTTGAACAATCTCCTGAATCCAAATCATGAGCCTCAAGCAGATGCAATGGACCCAGGTGTCATCATAGCAGATGATGATGACCAAAAGAGGAAGAAGAAGAGGATCCAGAAGTAGTCATGGTCAATGAAAGTGATGAGGAAGGTGGAAATGTTTCTGGAATGGATACGATCATGAGGTTTGATCGAGGAGAAGAAGTAGAGTTGTAATATAGTGAGTATAGTCTAGTTGGGTAGTCTTGCTTAAGTGCAGACTTGTGTATAAATAAGTGAGCCTAGTGTAATATGTTTGTAGCAAGCTCTTTTAATAGTTCAATAAATGCTTGTGAGTAAAGTTTGGTTTGTCATGAACAGATGCGTCATACTCAGGGTTCGAATATTCCTGGTTCTTCGCAAGAAGGATGGTATTCCTGATCCACCACTAGTTCCACCAAATTTGGCTGATGCTATCGTGGCACTGGTCAATGTGACCGTAGATAATGCTCGGTTGCTTCGGGAGTTAGCTCAAAGCAATCAAAATATGATGCAAGGGAATCGTGGTCGTAATCATCCAAGGCAGGAAGCTATGTATGTTGACTTCATGGATACACGACCACCAGTATTTACCAAGGCTGACGAACCACTTGAAGCTGATGATTGGCTTCGTACCATGGAGCAGAAGTTTGACCTCATTCCATGCACTGAGTTCCAGAAGCCTATTTTTGCTGCCCAACAGCTTAGAGGTGCAGCAGGCTGCTTGGTGGGCGAACCTTGTGGCCATGCAACCAGCCGGCACTCGGGTAACTTGGGCCGAGTTCCGCACTACTTTTTGTGCCCATTACATTCCGGAGGGAGTTATGGCCATGAAGCTTGATGAGTTTCTTGCTTTAAAGCAAGGTGATCAAACAGTCATGCAGTATGTGGGCAAGTTCAATCACCTTTCACAGTATGCACCTGAGCATGTTAACACAGATGCCAATAAGAAGAAGTGGTTCATGCGTGGTTAATACCAAACTTCAGACCATGATGACTACCTACACAAATGTCATATCATGAGGTAGTTAACATTGCTATTGCTTCAGAGGAGAAATATCGGCAGCATAAGGAAATTAAGAAGAAAAAGAGTGTGCCATCTGGGTTTTTGTGGTAATCAAAAGAGACAGAAGATCTATCATAGTAAATCACTACCATCTTCCTTATCGTTCGCCGTAGTTCCAAGCGGTCAACGACCAAATGTCCATCCTGCCATAACTTACCCAAACTCACAACAGTCAAATGTTCCTGGTGTTCGTGCTCCAACACCCCAAGGCCACAATTACCCATGTTTCAATTGTGGGAAGTCCGGTCATTTCTCTAGGGAATGTCTGTATCCTAAGCAGTATAATCCAAATTTTAGAAGGCTCCTAGAAATCAACAACAGGGTCAAGCTCAGGACAAGAACAATAACCAAAATGCTCAGAAGGGCCAAAATGAAAAGAAGACGGGGGGTTTTCTATACTCAAGCTGGGGAGATTCCAAAGGGGAACCCGTGATGCTGGGTATGTTTCCTATCGCCGATCATCCCTAGTTATGCTTTTTGATTCTGGTGCATCTCATACATTCATCAATAGAACCTTTGTATAAAGCATGAAATTCCAATTGGGGAAACAAAGGAAAATTTCTATATATAGTCGCCTAGGGGACGTCTGTGTACTAAGGAAATGGTATACAGGTACCTATAAACCTAGGTGGGCACATTTTTCCCACCACCATGATTATTCTAAAGGATCAGGATATAGATGTGATCTTGGGAATGAACTGGATGTATCAGCATAAAGCTGTTGTAGATACTTTGAATAGGACTATAAGGTTGAGTTTGCCAGATAGTAATTCTAGCTTCTTATCCAACTTCCAATCTTAAAGAGATCAGTGGAAAAAGTTTGTGCAACTTCAGTCAAGGAGATTAGAGATATCCCTGTAGTTTGTGAATTTCTAGATGTTTTTCCTGAAGATTTACCCGGTCTACCACCTGATAGGGATGTCCAGTTTGGAATAGATCTAACCTAGAACAGCTCCAATCTCTAGGAGAGCTTATAGGATGCCTCCCAAGGAATTAGCCGAGTTGAAGACTCAATTGCAAGAGTTGATTGATAAAGGGTTTATCCAACCTAGTTCATCACCTTGGGGATGTCCTGTAATTTTTGTAAAAAGAAAAGATGAGACCCTGAGATTGTGTGGTTGACTATCGACCATTGAATGAAGTGGACAATTAAAATAAATATCCCTTACCTCGGATAGATTTACTTTTTGATCAACTTGCTAGAGCCAAGGTTGTCTCCAAGATTGATTTGAGGTCAGGTTACCATCAAATCAAAATTAAGCCTGAAGATATTCCCAAAATGGCATTTACCACCAGATATGGATTATATGAATACCTGGTAATGTCTTTTGGTTTGATGAATGCCCCAGCTCATTTCATGTATCTGATGAAGTTCAGTGTTCATGCCCGAGCTAGACAAGTTTGTAGTGGTGTTTTATTGATGACATCTTAGTATATTCCAAGAACAAGAAAAGAACATGCGGAACATCTTAGAGTTGTTCTGACCCGCCTAAGAGAAACATCAGTTATATGCCAAGTTCAGTAAGTGTGACTTCTAGCTAAATGAAGTATAGTTTTTAGGACATGTCTTGTCAGCTGAAGGAGTTACGGTAGATCCAAGCAAAGTTAAGGATATACTAGATTGGAAACCACCAACCATTGTTCATCAGGTTCGAAGTTTTCTAGGAATGGCGGGTTATTACCGTTTGTTTCATTCTAGATTTCTCTAGAATATCCAGTACATCACTGGATTGTTGAAAAACCAAGCCAAGTTTGTCTGGTCACCTAACTATGAAGAAGCTTTCTAACTTTGAAGAGATTATTAACCACTGCACCAGTGTTAGCATAGCTAGATATCGAGAAGCCATTCGACGTTTATTGTGATTGCTTCTGGTATTGGTATTGGGTGTGTATTGATGCAAAAAGGCTGAGTCATTGCCTATGCTTCCAGACAACTTAAGCGACATGAAGAACATTATCCAACTCATGATCTAGAGTTAGCAGCAGTTGCCCATGCTTTAAAGATATGGCAACATTATCTGCTTGGTAATATTTGTCATATTTATACAGATCACAAGAAGTCTAAAGTATATCTTTACTCAATTAGAATTGAACATGCAGCAAAGAAGATGGTTAGAAATGATTAAAGATTATGACTTGGAGGTGCATTACCATCCTAGTAAGGCAAATGTGGTTGCAGATGCACTCAGGTCGTAAGAGTCATTGCAATTGACTGGCAGTAAAAACAATGGATCTGACTTTATGTCAAGAGATGGAGAAGTTGAATATGAAGTAATTCAACAAGGTAGTTTGACCAACATAACTGTTGGATAAACTATTCAAGACCAGATTATTTGCCGCTCAAAAAGAAAACAAGGGTATAGCCCATATCAAAGAAAGAGTCAGGAAGGGAAAAGCAGCATGCTTCAGAATAGATGATGCAGGTGTGTTATGGTTCAAGAATCGCCTAGTGGTACCAAAGGTTTTTGAGTTGCGATAGTTGATTCTTGAAGAGGCACATGCCACCAGGTTCTCTATTCATTCTAGGAAGTAATAAGATGTACCATGACTTGAAACAGAGATTTTGGTGGACCAAATGAAGATAGAGATTGCTCGATATATAACCAAGGTGTGATACTTGTCAAAAAGTAAAAGCTATTACATTTGAGGTCCGTTGGAGAGTTACAGCCATTGCCTATTCTAGCTTGGAAGTGGGAGGATATTAGTATGGACTTTATCATTGGTCTACCCAAGACATCAAA
Source organism: Miscanthus floridulus (assembly GCF_019320115.1). Taxonomy (NCBI): domain Eukaryota; kingdom Viridiplantae; phylum Streptophyta; class Magnoliopsida; order Poales; family Poaceae; genus Miscanthus; species Miscanthus floridulus. The sequence continues at coordinate 61,301,571 of NC_089582.1, forward strand.
AGGTTTTGACTCAATATGGGTTATTGTAGATCGACTAACTAAGTCAGCACATTTTCTTCTAGTCAAGAGTATATATCCTACTATCCAATATGCTAAGATGTATTTAGCAAGAATCATGAGCTTACATGATACCAAAGACCATTATGTCGGGTAGAGGTACATAGTTTGTCTCCAACTTTTGGAAATAATTGCATGCTTTGTTAGGTACCAAACTTATGTATAATACCGCTTATCATCCATAGACTGATGGTCAGACTGAAAGAGTAAATCAAGTACTTGAAGATTTGTTAAGGTGTTGTGTCCTTAACTATTCCAATAAGTGGGATGAATGTTTGCCTTTGGCTGAGCTCTCATACAACAATAGTTATCAAGAGAGCATCAAGATGGCTCCGTTTGAAGCACTCTATGGTCGTAGATGCAGAACATCACTAAATTGGTCTGAACCTAGGGAAAGATGGTTCTTTGGAGTTGACCTTGTGAAAGAAACAGAAGAGAAGGTTAGGTAGATACAAAGAAATTTGAAGATAGCTCAGTCCTGACAAAAGAGTTATGCGAATAAACGACATAGACCAATGGTGTCTAACAAGGGAGATTTTGTATATCTGAAGGTATCACCAATGAAGAGAGTTACCCATTTCGGTGTTAAAGGCAAGTTGGCACCTCGTTATATTGAACCATTTCAAATTTTGGAGAGATGTGGAAGGGTGGCATATCGCTTGAAAGTTACCAGAACATCTCTCAGCTGTACACGATGTGTTCCATGTTTCTCAATTAAAGAAATGTCTTCGAGTGCCTAATCAGAATGTTGAGGTTGAAGGAGTTGAACTTGAACCTAATTTGACCTATTCCAAATATCCTATCCGAGTTCTGGATTAGAAAGATCATGTCACTTGAAGGAGGACAATCAAGTTCTATAAGATACAATGGAATCAACATTCCGAGGAAGAAGCTACTTGGGAATCCCAAGATTTCTTGATAGAACAGTTTCCAGAATTTCTTGCATCAATATAGAATAATGTTAGTTGTGCTCTGTCGTTACGAACCATGTTTTGTACAGGGACTTAGCTGTTTTATGGTTGAGTTTTGAATGTTTTTGCTTGACACATTTCCTTTTCCATTACTTACCCTATGACTTTAAATCTCGGGACGAGATTTCTTTAGGGGAAAAGATTGTAACACCTCTGGTGGTTTTAAAACCCTAAAATATGCCATGTCATCATATGCACTGCACATCATTTTGGTGTTAGTGAAAACTTTGATATGTATTCACTAAAACAAGTTTATTTTTATGAATCTATGTGTTGACTTGTATGGATGAATTAATTCCAAAACCTTTGTATTGAATTGGAATTCCAAAACCCTAATTTCCAGCATTTAATTCTACCCTGGAAAACCTAATTCAAAATCTAAGTACATTTTGGGGTTGAGCCTAAAATAAAAAGTGTAGAGTTTGTTAATTTGTACAAAGTTGGTTTTTGGAGTTTTCAAAGTTGCTATATAAAATTTGAAGTAATTTGAAAAGGCGATAAGTTCTTAAAGTGTCCCCTTTTGATTTTAAACTTACATTTTAAAATGTAGACACAATTGGAGTATGGTTATTAAAGCAAAGTTGTAGAACTGTGAATTTGGAACAGCTTTTATTTTGGAGATTTTTGAGTTACCATACAAAATTGAAAGTAATTTGAGAAATTGATCCAGTGGCCAATTCGGTAAATATAGTGAACAGTACCAGCGGGCGACACCTCACCGACGACGAGCTTCGATCGTCTTCCTGTCGCGCCCGTGGCCACCTCCGGCTTCACGCTGGCTTGGAAGGCTGCTGCGTGGCTTCTCCTTGCTTCTTGGCCGCGCTATAAAGCCTATGTCGTCGCCGTTCTTCTCTGTTTCCTCTCCTCTGCTTTTCCCGACATTGCCGCTCAGCTCCGTCGAGCTCGTGCCATCGCTGTAGCGCCCTCCCGGTCTTAGAAAAGCATGTCACAGCTCCGCCTACTCCTTGCGAACCCAGCCAACTGGTCCTAGGTGTCTGTTTTCGTCGGGAAACACTGCCACCGTCGTTCTTCCTCGCGGCCGGCCGCAACGCCACCGAACTTGTTCTTCTTTCTTCGTGGCCAGCAAGCTCTGGTAGCCTTCTCGATCTCTCAAGCCTGGATTCATCTTTACCATTTTGCTCTGGTGCTCTGTGGCCCTTTGATTGATCTGTTCCTCCACTACAGACACCGGAACGTCGCCGTCGACGATAGCTTGCGCCGCCGTGTCTGCGGTGATCGACGACAAGCCTTTCTGTTGCTCCTCCGGTTCAGCCATCAGCTCGAGCGTGTTTGGGGTGAGCCGCTGAGTCTTCCCAAGCATTTTGTTTAACCGCTACCAGCCTCACTTCGTCAGCGTAACGCAGCCGCACCACCATGGCCGCCATGGCCGGCGTCGAGCTCAGACCAAGCTGTAATTGGCTTAGCTAGTACCATTAATCGAAACCGCCGTGAGATGGGGAACATGGTAGTGCCTTGGTCATGGCCGGAGACCTCACCGTCAGCAAGAAACCACCGGTCAGAGGGCCTTGCCGTGTGGTCAGCGCGGGCTAACAGTGGGTCACCCTGTCAGTGACTGTTGAGGTGAAAATGGATTTTTCTATTTTGAAGAATTGATTAAATAGTGTTGTGATTTGTTTATTTTGGGTAGAATTAAATAGAGCTCCAAAAATTATGAAAATTTTTGTGTGACCTCTTTGAGATGTAAATATTTAGCAAAAATATTAAATGTTATTTTTCAGTGTATTTTGAATGTGATAAAAATTGCTCAAATTAATTAATAAATGGGTTTCCATGACGTTTCTAGGCTTAAATAATTATCCAAAAATTATGAAAATTGTTTTGCCATTTAGTTATCATGTGATGAGTCTTCACAAAAATTTTGAGCTCATTTGGAGAAAGTTGATTTATTTCATAATTATTAATTAGTTATTAATTAATAAAAACAAATAGTAAACCCTAATGCTTTAGTCAACCTTGTTACCAGTTTAATTCGAGAATGCCTAATTATGCTTAGTCATGCTTAGACCGATAGAAGTTGGGTGATTACCTGTCACCTACGAGATATAAATGGATTCTTGGATACGATTGGTTGTTTATGCTATCATGAGGTATGATCATGTGTAGTAATAAATCTAGATCGGGCGGACTCGGTGTGTGAGAGCCACAAGACATGGATGTCTTGTGAGCGGGTTCTTTCCGCCTGTGTCGATTAAGAACCGTCCGTTGTTGAATTGCATGAGGTGAGACTTTGTAGTACTAGCCACATACTCCGGTAAGCCTTAACTCGGCTATTCTATTATGAGAATGGCTACTCGCGCACTGGGAGTGGAGAGATGGCGGGAGTAGCATGTACCCACGTGCAATGGGCTGGATTGGTGGAGTACTATGCTCTCTAGTGGCACGGACCCATTCTTGTTTTAGAGGATCTGAGGGTGAGTTGGTATATGTAGGTCAGGGACCTGCATATGTCGTGTGGTTGGAAATCCCCAGCTAGGTTATGATCGGTTTGAATCATCGTTGCTCCTCGGTTATGGAGACTCAACTCACTTTTCATCATCATAGTTAATAAATGAAACTTGAGGAAGATTTGAGAAAGGGTTTGATATGAAGTTCATGATCTCAATACGGATCATGGCAGATTCATATATGATCTTGATGAGGGTTATATGTTGAAAGAAAGAATCTTGTTAGAGAGATTTTACATAAAAGAACTTTGATTCTTGCTAAAGCCTTACCTTGAATCCCCAAGCCTACATTCCTGAGTCTTATCAGTTTTTATCCGATTAAGTCTTGTTGAGTACTTTTGTACTCAGGGTTCGTTAACCCTTGTTGCAGGTGAGCCTCATGAGCAGGTCTGCTTTGGACCGTGCTGCATGACTATTTTTCAAATCAAAGATGACAAGTAATTGTGTGGCCCTTGGGCAGGGCACTTTCTTTGTGTGTTATGTTTATGTTACTAATGCCACTCCACTAATATGGTTTGTAATAATAATCATACTTAGTTTGTAAGGTTTGAAACAACTATTTTGTCAACTAAGTTACTGTAAGACTTTCGCTATTTCACTCTGATGTATATTAATGAATAAACTATTGTAATACTACAATGACTCTGTAATGGATCCTATTTGGAAAAATCGTGGATGATTCAGGGTTCTCCGAGGACACCCAACAATCTTCTTAAGTTACCGGGAATATATGCATAGTCATCAGAGGTCATTGGACAGTGACAGGTGTATGTGAGCCCTATAATTTAGGAGGTTCTGCCACATGACGGGCTTTGCCTCTATCCACTTGGTGAATTTATTGACCGCTACGAGTAGGTGAGTGAAGCCGCTCATGCCTTTTTGAGGGGTCCTACCATGTCGAGGCCCCAGACTACAAATTGGCCAGGTGATGGGGATGGTTTGGAGCTCCTGTGCTAGCAAATGAGTTTGCCGAGCGTAGAACTGGCATCCCTCACACCTGCGGATGACCTCTTCTACATCTCATAGGGCAATGGGCCAGTAAAAACCTTGGCAAAAGGCTTTTCTGACCAGCGACCTCAGGGCCGCGTGATGTCCACAGATTCTAGCATGGACTTCAAGGAGGAGTTGTCTCCCTTGGTCGGTGGGGATGCACTTCATGAGTACTCCCAACAGACTTCATTTGTAAAGTTCATTACCGAGTGCGATGAACGGCTTAGCGCATCGAGCGATTCATCGCGCTTCAGTCCTTTCTGGAGGGAGAATCTCCTCAAGGAGGTAGGCGAGCAGTGGTGCTCTCTAGTTGGTTGGATCGAGTGCCACCACGGTGACATCGACAGGCGATGTCGTCATGGAGGCACTGAGGTTGGAGCCTCCAAGCGCTAGGTTGGTGTTGAAGTGTGTCTGGATTGGACCTTCCAGGGTGCGGGCAGACAGCTCATGAAGGTCATTGATGAAGACCCCATCAGGAGACGGAACCCGCCTAGCAGCCAATTTTGCGAGAAAATCGGTGGCATTGTTGTCCTTTCGGGGGGACATGATGCAGCTCGATCCCCTGGAATTTATCCTCAAGCTTACGCACCTCCTGGCAGTATGCTACCATGAGGGGGCTTTTGCAAGAGGACTCCTTCATGACTTGGTCGACGACCAACTCAGAGTCACCATGGATGTACAGCCGCGTAGCGCCGAGATCGATGGCGATGCATAGTCCATTGATGAGGGCCTCGTATTCTGTGGCGTTGTTTGAGGCCAAAAAATGGAGATGGATTGCATAGCGGAGTCTGCTCCAATCTGGGGAGATCAGAACCACTCCAGCCCCTAAGCTGGGTGCCATCACAGACCTGTCGAAGTACATCGTCCAGTACTCGTGGGTGACGTCTGGGGTCAGGAGCTGGACCTCCGTCCAGTCGGCGACAAAGTCTATGAGATCCTAAGACTTAATAGCGGTGCGAGGGATATACCTAATGTCATGGCCCATTAGTTCGAGTGCCCACTTAGAGATCCGTCCTGCGGCGTCGCTGTTGTGAATGATGTCTTCTAGTGGGAATGAAGTGACGACCATGACTTCATGGTCAGTGAAGTAGTGTAGGAGCTTCTGGGTCGCAATCAGCACGGCATATAGAAATTTCTACACCTAGGAGTACTGAACCTTGGCATTGGTGAGTACCTCGCCAACGAAGTATATGGGTCGCTAGACCTTCAGGTGGTGTCTCGGCTCCTCCCTTTCGACGACTAGGGCAACGCTCACCACATGGTTGCTTGCCGCGATGTAGAGGAGGAGGGGTTCTCCCCATTCAGGAGCAATGAGGATTAGGGCCGATGTCAGTGATGTTTTGAGGCCTTCCAAAGCCTGTTGTGCTTCCTTAGTTTAGATGAATGCGTCTGTCTTTTGAGAAGCTTGTAGAGAGGCATCCCTCGCTCGCCTAGCTGGGAGATGAACCGGCTCAGAGCGGCCAAACAGCCGGTGAGCCTTTGTACGCCCTTGACATTATGTATAGGGCCCATGTTGGAGATGGCCGTGATCTTTTTGGGGTTGGCCTCAATACCGCGTTAAGAAATAATGTATCCAAGCAGCTTCCCCTTCGAAAACCCGAAAACACATTTTTCGGGATTCAATTTGATGTGAACCTTCAGAGGTTCGCGAACATCACGGCTAAGTTTGCGATCAGGTCACAAGCTTGAGCCGTTTTGACCACTATGTCATCAACATAGACGGCGATTGTTGGTTTTGGCCACTCGACTTGGTCAGGCTGGTCGAGCGGGTCGATTTGGTTGGCGAAGCATTGCTGCATGCACTGTTGATAGGTGGCACTAGCGTTCTTTAGACCAAAAGACATGGTTACGTAGTAGTACGAACCATACGGGGTGATGAATGAAGTTGCAAGCTAGTCGGACTCTTTCATCACGATCTGGTGGTAGCCTGAGTAGGCATCCAGAAAGGAGAGGATTTTGCATCCTGAGGTGGAGTCGACTATCTGGTCTATTCGTGGCAAAGGAAAATGGTCATTTGGACATGCTTTGTTGATGCCAGTATAATCAATGCACATTCTCTATTTCCTAGTATTTTTTTTAACAACAACAGGATTGGCTAGCCAGTCGGAGTGGTATACCTCCTTGATGAATCTGGCTGCTAGGAGTTTGGCGACCTCCTCACCTATTTCCCTGTGCCTCTCATCATCAAAGCGATGCAAGCATTGCTTGGCGGGCTTTGAGCCTGGGATGAGGTGAAAAGGTGCTACCCATAGTGATGACGTTGTTTGGTCCTGGCATCTTCAATTTGAGGTAGGTATAGTTGGGGATCGCCATGAACTTGGCGTAGCATGGCCACCCCAAAATGGCGTGGTAGGACCCTAGGAAGTCCACCACCTCGAAGGTGAGGACCTCCGAGCAGAAGTTGTCTCGGTCACCAAATGTGACGAGCAGGTCGATCTGCCCGAGCAGGTATGCATGCATTCCTAGGATCACGCCATAGAAGGGAGAGCTCACTGGGCGGAGCTTTAACCGGGGGATGTGCATGGCATCGAGGGTGTCAATGTAGAGAATGTTGAGGCCACTACCTCCATCCATTAGCACCTTGGTGAGGCGCTTCTTGCGGATAATAAGGTCGACGATGAGTGGGTAGCGACCCGGTCTGGCAACGTGGGAAGGATGGTCCCTCTGATCAAAAGTGATCGGAGATTCTGACTAGTTAAGGAAGGAGGGGACAGCCATCTCGGTGACGCATGCCTCTCTGTAGCGCACCTTGTGCTGGTGCTTGGAGTAGATGGCATCGGATCCCCCGAAGATCATGAGGCATTCCTCGGGATCGGGAAAGCCATCCCCATCCTTGCCCACCATGCCTCCTTTCTTGGCCGCTACCTCATTGCCCTTTCCTTTGTTCGGTCCACCAGCCTATCATAGAAAGCGCTTGAGGAGTTTGTAGTCCTTGTAGAGGTGCTTGACGGGGTAGACGTGGTTGGTGCATGGACTCTCCATGAGCTTGTCGAAGTGTCTAGACTGGCCCTGCTGGGGCTGCTTGCCCGCGTGATCGGCCGTGGTGACCAAAGTGGAATTGGTCGGTTGGCGCCGATCCTTCTTGTTCTTTTTGCCTCTTTGCATGGAGGGGCCCTCGTCTTGGTCCTCACGCTTGGATTTGCCCTTGTCTCAGCCTCCACTGAAGACTGCTCTGATCGCCTCATCATCGGAGGCATGGTTCGTGGTGACATCGAGCAGGTCGCGAGTGGTATGGGGCTTCAGACAACCAAGCTTGTGGATCAAGGACTCACAGGTTGTCCCAGAGAGGAATGCGCTGATGACGTCCGCGTCGACGGCATCAGGAAGGGAGTTGCATCATTTTGAGAACCTAGGGATGTAATCCCATAGGGACTCATTGGGCTCCTTCTGGCAGCTCTTAAAGTCCTAGGAATTCCCAAGACGGACATACGTGCCCTAGAAATTCCCAATGAAGATCCTCTTGAGATCCGCCTAGTCACGGATGTTGTCATGCGGGAGGAATTTGAGCCATGCTCAAACATGCTCTCCTATGCAGATGGGGAGGTATTGAATGATGAAGTGGTCATCATCCACTCCTTCGGCTTGATAGGCAAGCCAGAAATCTTCGAGCCATATACCATGATTTGTTTCCTCAGTGTATTTGGCGATGTTGGTAGGTGGTCGAAAGCATTGTGGGAACGACGTTTTCTGGATGCGATAGCCAAAGGCCCTTCGTCCCAGGCCATCTAGGCTGGAACTAGGGTCGTCTGGTCGGTGACCGTGCCTGGGGTGCATTTCCCCGCTCCCTTTGATGGTCTAGCTGGGGCCCATGCCGCCTGCTCTCATCGCCCCCGATGGACGTCATCATCATGATGGGCTTGACGCCGATTGTTGATGATGTTGCAAGCATCTTGGTTTGGCCTGAGGCGTTCACGCACAGGTGGTCGATGTGGAGCTAGTGTCGGGTCAAGCCATGGTGTAGCTATGTCCTCTTGTTCCATGCCCGGCGGCTGTAGTGGTGAGCGGATGGAGCGATTTGACTGGTGCGCCCCTGAAAGGATCAAGATGCCCAAGAGGGGGGGGGGTGAATTGGGCTAATTCTAAATTTCTTTGCAATAATTAAACCCTACGGTTAGCCCAATTAACCCCTTGTGCCTAGAAAGTGTTTCAATTGATCTAACGCACAAAAGTTTAGCAACCTATGTTCCAATCATACTCTAGCATGGCAATTCTATGAATGTAAATGACAAGAACTGAATTGCTCAAAGTAAATGCTCAAAGTAAAGAGAGGAGGAATGCGGTGATATTTTGCCGAGGTATCGAAGAGTCGCCACTCCCCACTAGTCCTCGTTGGAGCACCCGCGCAAGGGTGTAGCTCCCCCTTGATCCGTGCAAGGATCAAGTGCTATCTATGGGTTGATTCTTCGACACTCTATCGTGGTGAATCACCCACAACGGAGTCCGGATGCGTCCTGGGTGACCAGTTTAAGGCAGACTAGTCCTGGAGGCCGAGGCAGACTCAAAATCATGTTTGACCAGGCCTCTGGTTCCTATTGGACGTCCTTGCTGGTCATCATCACCTCCACCTCTTCCTCTAAGTTCCTCATGACCCTCTCCAATGTTCCTAATCAATATAACATCATTAGGTAGCAATCTATTCTCAAAAGTATGAAAAGGATCACTTAAGAACGAGCTCACCTCTAAATTAAGTTGTCGCCTTTGAGCTCGAGTTATTGGACCTTGCATAATGGTTGGAGGATCAGTGGGTGCATCTAAAGGAGTAATGTCCTCATCAGTGATTTTCCCTCTCTAGAACCTTACTGGAGTCGATCGGACGCTGGCACCCAGCGTCCGGTCGCTCACCTCTCAGCGTCCGATCACACCAGACGATTTCACCTTGATCAAATGAGCTGATCGGACTCTGCGCCAGCGTCTGGTCACACCGGAACCAGCGTCCGGTCAGTATTTGACCCTTCATTCACTTCCAACTCTTAATCATACGTGAATGAAGTTTGCTCCAATGGATCTAAGGGCTTTATAGGAGCAACCTAGTGCTAGTTTTAGCAAGTGTGCACCACACCTAACCCACTAGACTCACCTAGGTCAAGCTACCCATCCATACCCCATTAATAGTACGGCCAAAGGAAAAACAAAGTCCTAAACTACTCTAAGTGTCTCTTCAACTCCAATCGACACTTAGAACTAGTCCATCTGTAACCTTGTCGTCCATCCTTTGAAAACCAAAATGATTTCCATCGTAGGGGCATGACCACCATGATAGCCCAATCGATCTCCATTACCGTGACCTAACTTAATTGCCTCTACAAAACACACGTTAGTCACAGTAATCACATATTATCATTAATCACCAAAACCCAACTAGGGGCCTAGATGCTTTCAATCTCCCCCTTTTTGGTGATTGATGACAATACAACCTCGAGTATGTGAAAGAGTTGAGGTTTTTAATATGCTTGGATCATATAAGCTTTTAGCAATAAGAACAAAAGAGTTAGGCAAGCTTATATGACCCAAGCCAACATGATGTACTCAAAAGATATGAAATAAGCATGAGTGCAAGTAATAAAGCTCATTTGCATCAGAGTAAAACACAGAAGCAAGGCAAATGAGCATAACACAAGTGATATGACATATAAATAATTCAAAGTAGAGAGCACACATGTCACTTATCACATAAATATCACGATCACATTAATATCATGATTACGATCACACTTAAGTAGTTCAATGCATAATAGTAAACATGAATGCATAATGTATCACACATAAAACTCCAAATGTAATAGATAAGCTAATAAGTAAACTCCCCCTAAAAGCGTCGCTCCCCCTAAGGCTAACATACTCGATCCCTCTCCCCTTTGGCATCAAACACCAAAACCTAAGGGTCGGTCGGCGAGGCTGCAGCGGATGAGTTGAGCGCTGAGGTGCGCGGAGCGAGCTGAAACTATGTGCCATCATCATCTGACCCTGAGCTCTGAGCAGTCTGACCCTCTGTAGCTAGAAGTGATGCTAAAGCAGTCTGGGTCGAATCAGGGACTGGAGCGGCTGTAGACTATGCATGTATGATTGTAGCAGGCAGCTCTGATGATGCAACAGAAGAAGGGAGCGTCTCTGTAATCTCAGTAATAGGTGCAACTATGGAAGGACCTGGGACATCTAGATATGGCGGAGTAGGCTACCCTGTCATCTCACTGAAGGAAGCACCAAGGCTCTTGGAAATTGTAGTCTCTCGCACAAGCAACGAAGAAGTTTGAGCTGGTGTGAAGCCCATCTAGAAAGGTGTGAACTACGGGGCTAGCACTAGCGAGGCAAACCACTAGGACACCTGCTCTGTAGGTGAAGCAAATTGAGCTGGTGGCTGTCCCTGACTTTGAAGCCCACTAGGCTATAAAGCTAAAGTCAAAGAAGTGGTGGCAGGCTGGGCTATCTGGGGTGAAGGCTGTGGTGGTGGAGCCCTAATAGCTGTCACAACATGCTACATAATGGTTGGAGGATCAGCGGGTGCATCTGAAGGAGTAATGTCCTCATCATCCTCCCCCTCTTGAAATGGAGTCATCCTCGACTCAAGCTCATCTTCTTCTCCCAAATAAGGTTTCAAATCCACAATGTTAAAGGTGGGACTAACCCTGACCTCGGGTGGCAACTCAAGTTTGTAGGCATTATCATTTATTTTCTCAATGATCTTATAAGGACCAGCTGCTCTTGGCAATAATTTAGACTTACGCAGCTCATGAAACCTATCTTTTCTCAAATGTAACCAAACCAAATCACTCGGTTCAAGTTTAATCTCTTTTCTACCTTTACTACCAGCAATTCTATACTTTTCATTCATTCTTTCAATATTTGCTTTAGTTGTTTCGTGCAACTTACGAATAAAATTAGCATGCTCTCTAGCATCACTATGTATTCTCTTAGTGGTAGGTAAAGGCAAAAGATCAATAGGAGCACGGGGATTAAAACCATACACTACCTGAAAAGGACTTACCTTGGTGGTGGAATGTTCCACCCTATTATATGCAAACTCCACATACGGCAAATACTCTTCCCACATCTTCAAATTGCGCTTCAAAATTGCTCTCAACATGGTGGACAATGTTCGATTCACAACCTCAGTTTGCCCATGTCGCACCCGGTTTTAAAGACAAAACCAGATACACACTATATGTGAGCCCAGGAAGTCAAATCTCACATATAGCCACAAATAAGGGTAATATCAAGAGACAATACTTATTACATAACATATTAGTTAAAGGAATATAACCTCAGAGTATAGACAGCGGAAAGTCGACTCTCTTCTAGCGAAGACTCCAAATCCACAGGGACGACTGACTAGTTGACCACAAGCCTAACTCCTTCAGACTGGCAATCTGGTACCCATTCGGGATTTTCATTGGATGTAAAGCAAGTGTAAGCTCACCATGCTTAGCAAGTATATCAAAGGGATCTATGAGGCTCAAAAAGGCTTGACACTATTTGACTACGGTTCGTAATTTTAGTTGATCAAGTTTTACAATCATGTATCACTACTTTAGTGAACAATCCTAATTCCCAAGTGATATTAAAGTGTAGTCAAGTTTATCTCAATTCCTAGCCATCCACAGTAACCACTAATCTTGAAGGATCCAGACTGCTCGTATCCATGAGCACGGCTATTATAACAGGTTAAATATTTCTACAGAAATTGTACATCTTTACCCACCGAGCCATGATTCCCAATGCTAGGGTTTGTATAGCCCACTACACCTCTTCCTAGAAAGTGTGGCAGGGTTTCACTATGAAACCCATAGCTAGTCGCACTAACAAGTCATAGCTATTAAGGAGTGGCACACGTGGGCATCGCAACACGGTGCACACATCCTAGCAGAAAAAGGAAAGATACCCTCTTACCCTTACTAGAAGCTACAAACGAGCTAGTACAATCTAGTTAACAGGTTAAAGTCAGAGCCATATGATACTCGGGGTTGTACGGAACCTCCTGGGTTGCCGCTTCAGGATTAAATCCTTATGGTGAGGCACTAGAGTACTCAACCCCGTACTCTAGCCCCCTATCTGTTACTACAAAGCTTCATGTTATCATATTGCATATAACCTTTAGTCATGTTTAACAATTATTTTATGTTAAGCGTTGCAGCATCTATCCAAAATGCCTACCTAAAAACCCAAGTATCAAGGATATGTGATACAAGAAATCTTCTAGGTAAAGTCCTTAATGGTATTTCAAATTAGACACATGCATGAATATGAATAGTAATTGTTCATAGGTACAAGGGGCCTTTGGTACACTTGCCTTAAATACCGATCCTTCAGTAAGCTTTAATCTTCAACGTCGTTCTTCTTCTTCTGGATCACCATGTATACCTCACCGATTGACTGAACCATATATCACCACACAAACATCCATACATGGCATACAAACAAGAATATATGAGAACAGTACACCAACCAATAAAATAAGCAAAACGGTGTATCGCTATGAACACACAAACGCAAAAGACACGCTATATGCGATTCAACGAAAAAACGACTATCGAAGGATTTTTGGTGCAACGGAAAATAAAACCTATCCATATAACTTATTTTAATTGTAAAAACACATGTAAATATTTTCATTAATCAACTTGTTTCATTGCTTCAGAAACAGCGTAGTATAAAACCTATATTAACTTTATATTCCGAAAACGATGCAAGTGATAGTATTAATACAATTAACTTTTTAGCTGCCAAAACACATTTGAGTAACATGAGAACCACTAACGCCACTGCGTAGAACACGTCGAACAAAAGTAACACGACAAGAACGGCTCGATGCTACGGTATGAGAACACAAGAGACACTAAGAAAGGAGCTATGATTAAAAGAAAACCACTATCAAAAGATTTATATTATATTATAAAAGAAACCACTACGAGCTTGTTTTAGGTTAGCTAAGAAAAACTATATGAGCAATATTGATTTAGTTTAATCACAATATATTTAGTTTTAAAAGTCGAGTTAAAGCTAATCATGTATTATTTATAAATGTTATCACATAATTTATTAAACAAATTAAACTTTACCCTCACAAAGGAATAAAGCATGTGACAGCATCTACTCGTACTTGTCACATATGTATCTTGTTCAACCAATCAAATTATATTCTAGAAACACTTTTAAATTAACAATTAATCATATTAACTTTTAGGTATAAATTATCAAAGTTAAGCACCTATATTGCTTTTAATTCCAAACTAGTGTGCAAATATACTAATCAATTTAATATTTAGCTATATATGGAAAAACATGTGACATGAAAAACATTGCCCCTAACATATAGTTCACCTAACTTAAACGGTGAAAAACGGAATTAGAACTTAAATTGCTTTTAATTAAAAAGTTATTGAATAATCCTTAATCAAATTAATATTTAACTTATAAATTTCCAAGATGTGAGACATGTTAAACATCGCTGCAAACACATATCACACACTGTGATGAAACTCGTGCAATCGAATCGAAATCAAAAATCTAAATCGATTTTAATTAATCAGCGATTAATTAATTATAAACACAATTAATATTTTAATAAAATAAATTCATAAACATGTGATATGAAAACTAATAACTCTACTATGTAGATCTCCATGACATGAAACTAACGCAACTGGAACGAACTGAAATGGAATTAAAACGATTAAACTACGATTATTTAACGACCAGTGGCGAACTCGTAAATACCTCATCTTCAACCTTGGTTCAGCACGTATGTGGCCATGGCAGCCATGGCAAGTTGTTGCTGCTGCTCATGCGGTGGGAACCGATGTGGGGCAGGGGCCTCGGCTGTGGGGGCTGGCAGCCGCGCACGCGCGCCTCGCCCAAGCGGCAGCGGCGCAGGCTGCTGCTGGCCGGCCGTAGCGGCCACAGGAAGCGACGGCGGCCGTCCTGCTCGCTCACGAGTAGGCGCGGGACGGGGAGGCACATGGCCATGGGGGCTGCGTGGGTCAGCGGTAATAGCAGGGCTATGGATCGGTAGAGGCGCTGGAGATGATGCTGCAGCGCCGGACGACGAAGAATGAAGAAGCTCCGTCAGCCATGGTGGTTCCTCGCCGGAGAAGAAAAAGAGAGGTTAGGGCAACGATGAATGGGCACGGATTCATGAAAAGGATGGCAAGACAGTATAGAGGACGATGAGATCTACCTCGTGGTGGTGGTGGTCTACGCCAAAACGCGATGGTTTAGCCAAAAAAGCTCACTGGAAGTTCACCGGAAACCTAGCTGTGCCGAACTTCGGCGTTCGATCTGCGGGGCTACGAGTGGCGGCTCAAAAAATGGGCTGTACTTCTGGAATCAGCACGTCGAGGGCTACGCTGGCATATATATACAAAGGGTTCGGAGATTTTGGAAATTCGAGATATTTTAGGAAATAATTGATTTTCGGAATTAAAATAATTACAGAAAATCGGGAATGACTATTTAGGCTCTGAAAAATATCTCTGAGCTCCGAAAAATACTAGAAAAATTCCTAGGGATAGATGGAAGAATAAGGAACACAACCAAAGTGGTTTTAACTCCCGAAAAAGAATTTTGGATTGATCGAGGAAAAAGACAAAGCTCCAATAAATAGGAATTTAATCCTGAAAAAGGTCGGAAAGATTCCCGGAAAGAGAGGCATCGTTCTAACGCGTCTTAAAACCTTTTCCAAGCCTTTAGATTTTGAAAACAAAGCATCTTATCTAACTTTTGTTTTTGCAAGTTTTCAAATTCTTTTTAAACCACTACTTGAAAGCAATATTTTAAAGATTGAGATTTGAATTTATTTTCCAAACCACTCATCACAAAAAGTATTAATGCAACGGCATGTATGCGCAAACATGTTGCTACCCTTATGTTGGATTTTAATTTAAAGAAAATTTTCTTTTACCTATGTTTTTATAAGAACAAAACAATTAACAGCAATCATTTTACTCTTTTTAGAAAGTAGCTAATTTTAGGGTGTTACAATTCTATCCCCCTTAAGATGAATCTCGTCCCCCGAGATTCAGAGAAGAAGAGCAAAGAAGAGAGGGATACTTCAACTTGGGATCTTCTTCACTTCCTTGAGCAACACCATCTTGATAGTCATCTTGTGTTATATGATAATTCATCACATGGCTACTCTTGTAGATTCTTGTTCCATCCTATTCCAAGTCCGATCTTGTTGCTTCTCTTAATCTGTTTCAATGAATCTTATTATCCATGTTAAGCTTCCAAAAGATCTTGCTAAGCTTGAATAAGAACTTTGAATTCTATGGTTCATTTTTTAAGCATTTTGAAATGTTTTACTTTTCAAAAGGAAGACTTTAAATCAAAACCGAACAAATTTTCTTTTTCCACTCCTTTTGAAATAGCTTTCAAAATATGTGTTATGTTTAGACTCAAGAAAATATTTCAACCATGTTTTGAAACTCTTTTGAATAAATGTTTTTAAGATTTTGAAATAAAACCAACCATTTTCAAATCATTGGAAACTTAGGGAAACATACTAAGCTTTGTTTTTCAAACTCTTTTGAAAATTCAACTTTATAATCAAATCTCAGATAAAGAGTAGACAAGTCAACTCAGGTTCTTTTGAAATCTGTTTCAAACAAGGGAGTTTCAAGATTTTAGAAAAAAAAATGAAACATTCAAACTTCATTTTCAAATCATTTTGAATGAACTCTTTTGGGATTTCTGAAATCAAACCAAATCAATTTCAAAACTACTTTAGAAATAAAGAGAGTAAGTTTTCAATTCCCATTTTCTTTTGAAGTCAAATAAAAGAATTAATACACATGTTCAAGTTCTTTTTGGAATAAAACTTTTGGGGAATCAAATCAAATAATTTTCAACCCTTTCAAACCATTTTGGAAGACTCCTTTTAGAAATACACTTTTGAAATCAACTCAAACCTTTTCTTTTCAAATTTTGTTTAGAAATCAAACTTAATTCTATTTCAAAGTCAAAAGTTCCCCGTTTCTAAATGCAAATTGTTGCAAACTTTTGAACCAAAATTTTCAAACTTTTTGTAAAATATCTTGAAAGCATTTTGAACACCTTTAAAATAAAATTTGAAATAAGATAACTCAAATTGTTTTTTTAATCGGTCTTTTCCAACAACCCATTTAAAAACACTTTAGAGTCATTTTCAAAGTGTTTTAGAATAAAATGGTTCGAAAGTGTTTTTAGAATAACCCTTTGAAGAGTAACCGAATACATTTTACTCTTTTTGAAATTTAGTTCAAAGCAAAGTGGGTTTTCAAATCTGATTTCACTTTCAACTTTTTGAAGTTTTAGGAATAAGATACTTTCAAACTTTTTATGAATATCTATTTTTAAACTAAAACCTTGAGTGAAGCAGTTCAAATCAAATTGTTTTCTTTTCAATGAGCAAAAGAGTCTTTTAAAATTCAAATCAAAACTTTTGAAATGTCTCAAATATAGTCTTTAGCAACTCTTTTTGAATCTTTTAAACTTTAATACTCATTTCAAATCAACTCTTATTCTTTGGTGAAATACTTTTGAAATTAAGTTTCGAATACCAACTCTTGAAAATGAGAAAACAAACTTAAACCCTTTTTGAACTTAGTTCAAATCAACTTTTGAAAAAGTTTTTCAAAGTTCTTGAATCAAAAGGTTGTTAATTTATTTTCCAACATCTTTTGAAGATTTCATTTCAAGGAAAGAGCTTTAAATAGAAATCAAAACCAATCCAATTATTTTCAAGAGTTAATCTTAGTCTTGAGCATTCTTGCAACTGTCTATATCCTAGGTACATGAAGATCAAACTCCCAACCATAGCTAGCTCAAAGATCAATCTTGATATAGATCCGAACTCCTTGTGGTTCACCAACTCGCAACACTCTTAGATTGGCTACCCCCTTAAGAAGAGATGGGATAGGGGCACCAACATCTAGCATGTAACTTTCTCAAGGTGTATTATCATCCTCTAACATCCTAGAGAGCTTGTGGACATAGATAAGAATAAGAAAAATTAATCCTTCCCATAGATAGAAAATAGCAGCAAAGAAAACGTCCATGTCTCGAGTTCCGTTTATCCAATAGAGTTGTATATTAAACTGTTGGAAAGCATATAAAATTCCCCACAACTTTATTTTACAGATACTGTAGTTAACTTGGTCGAAATCTTTGCTCAACAGAAACTATTCTAGATTCCAGATAGCGCAGATGTATCACCTTGTGATTTTCATATCTCCCAAACCAGAAATGTTATCAAGGTGACTCTTGCGGGAAAAGAAAGATCTTGAAGTCTACTTTCATCTAGAATTTTCTCAGAATTTTTGGCTGCACAGAGGTTAGAGACATAGGCCATAGAAGTCAGACTGCTCTGAAAGACAAAGCAGGAAACAAGAGAAAGAGAACCCTAGACTATTTATTTCCTTATCCCTTATACCTTAAACCTTTAATATAAATGAAACTATGAGCATAACCCACAAATTCACTGCCACTCATTATAAAGATCCAACTCAACCATAACATAAATATAAACCATTCAAACATGAATACAAGCTCGTTACTAATCGTTACTTCTGGCTACTTGGATAGACATTCTTAAGGGAAAACTTTCTTATCAGGGCTTTAGGTAATTTGAATAGAGGTGAGACTAGAAAGTTTTGCAAGAGATCAAGAACACAACTCAAGGAGATAAGAAAGTATAGCTCAAAGGGAGCTATCAAGGAGAGGAGACAATAGGACAAGGATTGGAAATATTCAATTCAATGAGTCAAGGAGGTGGAGAAATAGTTTTATAGTAAAATATGTTTTTAGAAACGACCAGTGCTAACTAGGCTTACGTCCTATAGTCAGCATTGCTCCGATACCACTTTGTCGCACCCTGGTTTTAAAGACTAAAACCAGATACACACTATATGTAAGCCCAGGATTGTCAAATCTCACATATAGCCACAAATAAGGGTAATATCAAGAGACAATACTTATTACATAACATATTAGTAAAAGGAATATAACCTTAGAGTATAGACAGCGGAAAGTCGACTCTCTTTTGGCGAAGACTCCAAATTCATAGGGACTGACTGACTGGTTGACCACAAGCCTAACTCCTTCAGACTAGCAATCTGATACCCATTCGGGATTTTCATTAGATGTAAAGCAAGTGTAAGCTCACCATGCTTAGCAAGTATATCAAAGGGATCTATGAGGCTCAAAAAGGCTTGACACTGTTTGACTGTGATTCATAATTTTAGTTGATCAAGTTTTAGCATCATGTATCACTACTTTAGTGAACAATCCCAATTCCCAAGTGATATTAAAGTATAGTCAAGTTTATCTCAATTCCCAGCCATCCACAGTAACCACTAATCTTGAAGGATCCAGACCGCTCGTATCCGTGAGCATGGCTATTATAACAGGCTAAATATTTCTGCTAGAAATTGTACATCTTTACCCACCGAGCCATGATTCCCAATGCCAGGGTTTGCAAAGCCCACTAATGTAACACCCTAAAATTAGCTACTTTCTAAAAAGAGTAAAATGATTGCTGTTAATTGTTTTGTTCCCATAAAAATATAGGTAAAAGAAACTTTTCTTTAAATTAAAATCCAACATAAGGGTAGCAACATGTTTGCGCATACATGCCATTGTATTAATACTTTTTGTGATGAGTGGTTTTGAAAATAAATTCAAATCTCAATCTTTAAAATATTGCTTTCAAGTAGTGGTTTAAAAAGAATTTGAAAACTTGCAAAAACAAAAGTTAGATAAGATGCTTTGTTTTCAAAATCCAAAGGCTTGGAAAAGGTTTTAAGACGATGTTAGAACGATGCCTCTCTTTCCGGGAATCTTTCCAACCTTTTTCGGGATTAAATTCCTATTTATTGGAGCTTTGTCTTTTTTCTCGATCAATCCAAAAGTCTTTTTCGAGAGTTAAAACCACTTTAGTTGTGTTCCTTATTCTTCCATCTGTCCTTAGGAATTTTTCTAGTATTTTTCGGAGCTCAGAAATATTTTTCAGAGCCTAAATAGTCATTCCCTGATTTTCTATAATTATTTTAATTCCGAAAATCAATTATTTCCTAAAATATCTCGAATTTTCAAAATCTCTGAACCCTTCGTATATATATATGCCGGCGTAGCCCTCGACGTGCTGATTCTAGAAGTACAGCCCATTTTTCGAGCCGCCACTCATAGCCCCGCAAATAGGACGTCGAAGTTCGGCACAACTAGGTTTCCGGCGATCTTCCGGTGAGCTTTTTCGGCTAAACCGTCGTGTTTCGGCGTAGACCACCACCACCATGAGGTAGATCTCGTCGTCCTCTACACTATCTTGCCATCCTTTTCATGAATCCGTGCCCGTTCATTGTTTCCCTAACCTCTCTTTTTCTTCTCCGGTGAGGAACCACCATGGCTGACGGAGCTTCTTTGTTCTTCGTCGTCCGGCGCTGCAGCATCATCTCCTACGCCTCTGCCGATCTGTAGCCCCACCATTTCCGCCGACCCGCGCAGCCCCCGTGGCCCTACGCCGCCCTGTCCCACGCCTGCTCACGAGCGAGCAGGACGGCCGCCGTCGCTTCCTGTGGCCGCTCCGGCCAGCCAGCAGCAGCCAGCGCCGCTGCCGCTTAGGCGATGCGCGCGTGCACGGCTACCAGCCCCCACGGCTGAGGCCCCTGCCCCGCGTCGGTTCCCTCCACACGAGCAGCAGCAGCAGCAACTTGCCATGGCCACGTACGTGCTGAACCAAGGTTGAAGATGAGGTATTTATGAGTTCGCCCCTGGTCGTTAAATAATCATAGTTTAATCGTTTTAATTCCGTTTCAGTTGTTCTAGTTGTGTTAGTTTCGTGTCATGAATATCTACGCAGTAGAGTTAGTAGTTTTCATATCACATATTTGTGACTTTATTTTATTAAAATATTAATTGTGTTTATAATTAATTAATCGCTGATTAATTAAAATTGATTTAGGTTTTGATTTCGATTCGATTGCACGAGTTTCATCGCAGTGTGTGATATGTGTTAGCAGCGATGTTTAACATGTCTCACATCTTGGAAATTTATAAGTTAAATATTAATTTGATTAAGGGTTATTCAATAACTTTTTAATTAAAAGCAATTTAAGTTCTAATTTCATTTTGCACCGTTTAAGTTGGGTTTGGTTCGTGCTGACATGAACTATATGTTAGGGGCAATGTTTTTCATGTCACATGTTTTTCCATATATAGCTAAATATTAAATTGATTAGTATATTTGCACACTAGTTTGGAATTAAAAGCAATATAGGTGCTTAACTTTGATAATTTATACCTAAAAGTTAATATGATTAATTGTTAATTTAAAAGTGTTTCTAGAATATAATTTGATTAGTTGAATAAGATACATATGTGATAAGTACAAGTAGATGTTGTCACATGCTTAATTCCTTTGCGAAGGTAAAGTTTAATTTGTTTAATAAATTATGTGATAACATTTATAAATAATACATGATTAGCTTTAACTCGACTTTTAAAACTAAATATATTGTGATTAAACTAAATCAATATTGCTCATGTAGTTTTTCTTAGCCAACCTAAAACAAGCTCATAGTGGTTTCTTTTATAATATAATATAAATCTTTTGATAGTGGTTTTCTTTTAACCGTAGCTCCTTTCTTAGTGTCTCTTGTGTTCTCATAACCGTAGCATCGAGCCGTTCTTGTCGCGTTACTTTTGTTCAGCGTGTTCTACGTAGTGGCGTTAGTGGTTCTCATGTTACTCAAATGTGTTTTGGCAACTAAAAAGTTAATTGTATTAATACTATCACTTGCATCATTTTCGGAATATAAAGTTAATATAGGTTTTATACTACGCTGTTTCTTAAGCAATGAAACAAGTTGATTAATGAAAATATTTATATGTGTTTCTACAATTAAAATAAGTTATATGGATAGGTTTTATTTTCCGTTGCACCGAAAATCCTTCGACATTCGCTTTTTCGTTGAATCGCATATAGCGTGTCTTTTGCGTTTGTGTGTTCATAGCGATACGTTGTTTTGCTTATTTTATTGGTTGGTGTACTATTCTCGTATATTCTTGTTTGTATGCCATGTATGGATGTTTGTGTGGTGATATATGGTTCAGTCAATCGGTGAGGTATACGTGGTGATCCAGAAGAAGAAGAACGACGTTGAAGATTAAAGCTTACCGAAGGATCGATATTTAAGCCAAGTGTACCAAAGGCCCCTTGTACCTATGAACAATTACTATTCATATTCATGCATGTGTCTAATTTGAAATACCATTAAGGACTTTACCTAGAAGATTTCTTGTACCACATATCCTTGATACCTTGGTTTTTGGGTAGGCATTTTGGATAGATGCTGCAGCGCTTAACATAAAATAATTGTTAAACATGACTAAAGGTTATATGCAATATGATAACATGAAGCTTTGTAGTAACAGATAAGGGGCTAGAGTACAGGGTTGAGTACTCTAGTGCCTCTCCATAAGGACTTAATCCTAAAGCGGCAACCCAGGAGGTTCCGTACAACCCATAGTGTCATATGGCTCTGACTTTAACCTGTTAACTAGATTGTACTAGCTCATCTGTAGCTTCCAGTAAGGGTAAGAGGGTATCTTTCCTTTTTCTGCTAGGATGTGTGCACCATGCTGCGATGCCCACGTGTGCCACTCCTTAATAGCTATGACTTGTTAGTGCGACTTGCTAAGGGTTTCATAGTAAAACCCTGCCACACTTTCTGGGAAGAGGTGTAGTGGGCTTTGCAAACCTCGGCATTGGGAATCACGGCTCGGTTGGTAAAGATGTACAATTTCTGCAGAAATATTTTACCTGTTATAACAGTCGTGCTCACGGATACGAGCGGTCTGGATCCTTCAAGATTAGTGGTTACTGTGGATGGCTGGGAATTGAGATAAACTTGACTATACTTTAATATCACTTGGGAATTGGTATTGTTCACTAAAGTAGTGATACAGGATGCTAAAACTTGATCAACTAAAATTGCGAACCGCAGTCAAACAGTGTCAAGCCTTTTTGAGCCTCATAGATCCCTTTGATATACTTGCTAAGCATGGTGAGCTTACACTTGCTTTACATCCCATGAAAATCCCGAATGGGTACCAGATTGCCAGTCTGAAGGAGTTACGCTTGTGGTCAACCAGTCAGTCGTCCCTATAGATTTGGAGTCTTCGCCAGAAGAGAGTCGACTTTCTGCTGTCTATACTCTAAGGTTATATTCCTTTTACTAATATGTTATGTAATAAGTATTATCTCTTGATATTACCCTTATTTATGGCTATATGTGAGATTTGACTTCCTAGGCTCACATATAGTGTGTATCTAGTTTTGTCTTTAAAACCGGGTGCGACAAAGTGGTATCAGAGCCGACCTTTGTGGCCACGGGCGCGTGCGGGCCAGGGGCGTGGACATGGGGTTCATTGTGCGTGTAGGCCCTACGGGGTGCATGGCATGGCACATGTGCTGGCACTAGGCGCACGGTTGCGTGTGCTAAGAGGGAACATTCCTGATCATTCCTGATCATTGTTTGTCCGGTTGTGGGTGTGTTGGGCCGACGAGGACGTCGGTTCCTTTGAGGGGGGTGTATGTGACATCCGGCCCAGTTGGGAATTTGGCCCATAGTGGCCCATATGCAAGTTAATGAGATATTATGGAGAGTTTAGTCCCACCTTGGTTGTTAAAGGTGGGATAGACCAACATATAAGGCTTCTAGAGTCCATCCCACCATCCCCGGGTTAATCCTTTTACGCGAAGCGAGGATGAAACCATAAGTGGGATGGTGGTAGGTGTGGTTTGCTCAGCGTGCAGAGTGGATCTGAGCCATTTAGACTCGGGGGCGTTACAAATGGTATTGAAATACCATTAAGGACTTTACCTAGAAGATTTCTTGTACCACATATCCTTGATACCTAGGTTTTTGGGTAGGCATTTTGGATAGATGCTGCAGCGCTTAACATAAATAATTGTTAAACATGACTAAAGGTTATATGCAATATGATAACATGAAGCTTTGTAGTAACAGATAGGGGGCTAGAGTACGGGGTTGAGTACTCTAGTGCCTCTCCATAAGGACTTAATCCTGAAGCGGCAACCCAGGACATTCCGTACAATCCTAAGTGTCATATGGCTCTGACATTAACCTGTTAACTAGATTGTACTAGCTCGTCTGTAGCTTCCAGTAAGGGTAAGAGGGTATCTTTCCTTTTTCTGCTAGGATGTGTGCACCGTGCTGCGATGCCCACGTGTGCCACTCCTTAATAGCTACGACTTGTTAGTGCGACTCGCTAAGGGTTTTATAGTGAAACCCTGCCACACTTTCTAGGAAGAGGTGTAGTGGCTTTGCAAACCCCGGCATTGGGAATCACAGCTCGGTGGGTAAAGATGTACAATTTCTACAGAAATATTTAACCTGTTATAACAGCCGTGCTCACGAATATGAGCGGTCTTGATCCTTCAAGATTAGTGGTTACTGTGGATGGCTGGGAATTGAGATAAACTTGACTATACTTTAATATCACTTGCGAATTGGGATTGTTCACTAAAGTAGTGATATAGGATGCTAAAACTTGATCAACTAAAATTGTGAACCATAGTCAAACAGTGTCAAGCCTTTTTGAGCCTCATAGACCCCTTTGATATACTTGCTAAGCATGGTGAGCTTACACTTGCTTTACATCCAATGAAAATCTTGGATGGGTACCAGATTGCCAGTCTGAAGGAGTTAGGCTTATGGTCAACCAGTCAGTCGTCCCTGTGAATTTGGAGTCTTCACCACAAGAGAGTCGACTTTCCACTATCTATACTCTGAGGTTGTATTCCTTTTACTAATATGTTATGTAATAAGTATTGTCTCTTGATATTACCCTTATTTGTGGCTATATATGAGATTTGACTTCTTGGGCTCACATATAGTGTGTATCTGGTTTTGTCTTTAAAACCGGGTGCAATAGCCCATCAGTTTGGGGATGACATGTTGTAGAAAATAGCAGCTTGGTCCCTAATTTATTCTACAACATGCGCCAAAAATGACTCAAGAATTTTGCATCGCGATCTAGAACAATAGTAGAAGGCATATCATGCAAGCGAACGATTTCTTAAAAGAAAAGGTCAGCAATATGAACAGCATCATCGCTCTTATGACAAGGAATAAAATATGCCATCTTAGAAAAATGATCAACCACCACAAAAATACTATCCCTCCCCCTCTTAGTCCTTGGCAAACCCAACCCAAAATCCATAGATATATCAGCACAATGAGTAGAAGGAACAGGAAGAGGCATATACAAACCATGTGGGTTCAACCGTGACTTAGCTTTTTGACATGTGGCACACTGAGCCACGTACTGCTCTACATCTTGCCTCATCCTTGGCCAAAAGAAGTGTGTGGACAGCACCTCCTCCAGTCTTCTTGGCACCAAAATGTCACATCAATCAGCCTCCATGTGCCTCCTGCAACAACAAAGACGAACGGAACCAACTAGAATGCATAGGCTGGTTAGCTCTAAACAAAAACCATCATTGATCATAAACTTATTCCATATACGTCCATCTCTACAATTAAGCAACACAGTCCTTAAAATCAGGATCAAGCGCATATTGTTCTTTTATTGATTGAAGACCAAAAATCCGACAATCAAGTTGGGACAGCAATGTATATCTTCTAGACAAAGCATCAGCAATCACATTATCCTTCCCTTTCTTGTGTTTGATAATATAAGGAAAAGATTCAATACATTCAACCCATTTAGCATGCCTACGATTCAGATTATTTTGAGAGCGAAGATACTTAAGCGATTCATGATCAGAATGAATAACAAATTCTTTAGGCCACAAATAATAACGCCACATCTCTAAAGAACGAACAAGTGCATACAATTCCTTATCATACGTGGAATAATTAAGAACTAGGGACCATGCAATTTTTTCACTAAAGTAAGCAATGGGTTTACCATCTTGCATCAAAACCCTCAATGCCAACTCCACTAGCATCACATTCTAGCTCAAAAGTCTTACCAAAGTTTGGAAGTTGCAGCAATGGTGCATGTGTGAGCTTGTCCTTCAAAGTGTCAAAGGACTCCTCATGTGCCTTTCCCCAATAAAACACCACCCCTTTCTTCATCAACTCATGCAATGGGGCAGCAATGGTGCTGAAATCTTTGATGAAGTGGCGGTAGAATCCTACAAGACCAAGAAAACTCCTCACCTGTGTGATGGTTTATGGAACCAGCTAGCTCTTTATGGCTTCAATTTTCATCTCATCCACCTCAATTCCCTATGGAGTTACAACATAGCCAAGAAAAGAAACTCAGATCCGTGCAAAAGATGCACTTCTCAAGGTTACCAAATAAACGTGCATCACGTAAGCATTAAAAATAGCACGTAAGTGATCCATATGTTCATCAAAAGACTTGCTTGTAAATCAATATATCATCAAAGTAAACTACCACAAAATGACCAATAAAAGCTCTTAAAACCTCATTCATTAAGCGCATGAAAGTGCTAGGTGCATTTGTCAAACCAAAAGGCATTACTAACCACTCATACAACCCGAATTTGTTTTAAACGCAGTTTTTCCATTCATCTCCAAGTTTCATTCTAATTTGGTGGTAGCCACTTCGCAAGTCAATCTTGGTGAAAATTATAGAACCACACAACTCATCAAGCATGTCGTCTAGCCTAGGAATAGGATGACGATACCGAATAGTAATATTATTGATGGCTCTACAATCAACACACATACGCCAAGTTCCATCTTTCTTAGGAACCAAAAGTACTAGGAACGGCACAAGGACTAAGGCTTTCACGTACATACCCAGGTCCAAAAGGTCTTGGACTTATCGCTGAATTTCCTTAGTCTCCTCAGGATTGGTTCGATAGCAGCACGGTTGGGCAAGGTTGCTCCCGGAATCAAATCGATTTGATGCTCTATCCCTCTCATAGGTGGCAGTCCCCGAGGGGTATCTCAGCTAGAAAAATATCCTCATACTCCTGCAAAAGGTTAGTGACAGCAGGAGGCACCGAGCTAACAATATCATCAAGCGAAAACATAGCTCGTTTGTATACCAAAGCATAGCAAATATCATCATCAGAAATTTCAGCAAAGTCACATTTTGTTGCAAGCATAACCCCACCCTTCAATTTAATCCCCTCAGCCTTAGAAATAGATGTAGACTTATCCTTTTTAGGTGGGAAAATAGAATTAGCAACTTACTGATTTTCAGATTGGAACATCATTCAAACTAGCAGCGCGTTCTCTATCAGCTTGTACAATTTGAGCAGGGGTCAAAGGTACCAAAGTAATTTTCTTTCCTTTATGCACAAAAGTGTATTTATTACTTCTACCATGGTGTGTAGCATCATTATCATGTTCCCAAGGATGACCCAATAAGAGTGAACAAGCTTGCATAGGTACCACATCACAATCAACAGAATCAGCATAAGAACCAATGGAAATGAAAACTCTGCAAGTTTGTGTTACCTTTGCTTTACCTAGAATCATTTAGCCATTGAATATGGTATGGACAGTGGGTGTGGGCCGTGTGGTTCAAGCCAAGCTTCTTGACCAAATCAGAGCTCACCAAATTATTGCAGCTACCTCTATCAATAATGACACGTGCTCGACGGTTCGCTGATGACGAAGAAAATCTAGAACAAGTTATGGCGTTGTAGCTTCTTAGGTTGCTGGACTTAGTGAGCTGAGCACCACTAGTACAATGATGCTCCTATAAGGCCACCGTGGCCTCGTCACCAAGGACTTCAGCCAGTCCTCCTCATCTGCATCTTGGTCTTCTTCATCCTCAATTGTCAGAGGTGTAGATGTAACCATCTTCTATAGCAATATATGCCCACTGACTTGGGCAGTCCTTCTACACATGGCCAATGCCATGGCAGCGGTGGCACTGAATGCCTGAAGTGCGTCCCAGTCGATGCAACGAGATGAGGAACTCTTGGTAGGCACATGCAAAGAATTTTTACCTGAATCTGAAGGTCAGCGGGAGGTGCCTTAGGTGTAGCAGAAACTCTAGAGGCTGTTGGTCGCTTGCTCGCTGGAGGAGGTGGCCGAAAGGTGGTTGGCTTGGTCAGCCCCGAATGATGGTGCCGAGCGTGGCGTGTATGTGATGCTGACCTTGCTCTTGCCCTGTTGTTCACGCCCCTACAATTCCTTTTCTGCAAGCATAGCAAACTGAAACAACTGGTTGACAGTATTAAATTCTTTATAATCAATAATGTCCTGAATCTCACGCCTCAAACCCGAATAAAAGCGACAAATGGCATCTTCATTTCCCCTCCACAACACTATAGTGCATCAATCCCTTTTGGAGCTCACTATAGTAATCCTGTACAGATTTATCTCCTTGTTCTAAACGCATTAATTTCTTACGCAAGTCTCTATGATAAGAAGGAGGAACAAAACGATCACGCATAGCTACCTTAAGTTCTTCCCACGTACTAGCTAAAGCATCCTGTGCAGCTAGCCCATTCCACCAAATAATGGCAAAATCCTTAAACTCACTAGTAGCTTGTCTAACTCTATGCTGCTCAGGTACAAGGTGGGCACTAAACTTTTGTTCTACCTATCATCTCCCAATCAAGATATCCCTCAGCATCATAATGACCCGAAAAAGATGGTATTGTGAACTTAATCTTAGCATAAGGATCATCGGGCACACGGTGATTATTACCTTGACGTGGTGGTGGACACCACCCATACCTAGTCGTGTTACGGCGGAAGACGTTGTCGTAATCTCTGCTTGTCGGAAAGGCTGCTCGATCCATGTTCCAGCGGCATCATGCACCGTATCCTCTGGCAAAGAGACCATCGGTGTTGCTAGCTGGAGACGTCATTGTTGTTGACCACCACCAAGGTTTCCAACTCAGTAACCTTGTCTAGTTAGCGTGGCAAATTCAGTTTGTCCAATCTCTCCTATGTTGTTGCCAATGTTGAGTTCAATGAGTGCATCAGTGACGCCTTCCTTAATGGCCTCATTCATCCTTTTTTGGGCATCATCTACAATAGCTTATAGTTGCTCTTGACTGACACACTCGTTGAAACCCTTAGGAGTTATTATCTCTAGTCTGATCACCTCCTGCCATTGTAAAACACAAAAATAGGAACAAACAGGTGAAAAGTTATCCCTACCAAATGACTACGTGGTTGCAGTGGTGTCACTTTTCACAGCAAGTGGAAGCGTCTTATCCAAGCTCTTACAAAGTTCTTACCAACGCAAGCAGTGGGCGGTACAACCGGTGGCTAGGTTTGTGATACCTATGAGGCAGTGGTACCGAGATTGCAAGGCCCTTTGTCTGTACTGATCTGAAGAGTTTGTGGAGCTTGGAAGGCACACAAAGAATAATATGTATATTGGCACACAAGTCAGTAACAGAAAGTAATGCTGAATTATAGTCCAAAGTACTTAGTTCTCGTTGCTGGTCTAAAATATTTCCAAGTAACAGGTGTGTGACAAACAAGTATGGTGGATAGCAAGGTGACAGGTGTGTGAAAAATCAAGTATGGTGGATGAAACAAGCAACACAAACAAGGAATCAGACAGCACACGCTAACATAGCTCACTTTGGTCTTCTCTATGTGCTCCTCTAGTATTGTTCCTCTTTTACCCCTCTCTTTTTTCTATTTTTTTGGGCTGTCGTTGTTTTTGGGAAATTTTGACTTTTTTATTTTATTTTATTTTGATATTTTTCCTTCACTTAGGAGCACAAAAGAAGTAACCACAGAAAATATGAGCTTAAAAAAGTGAAAGACATGGCACGTGGAAATTTTAGAAGACGAGCTCAAAATCGATAAAAAGCTTGTGACCACGAAAAGAGGATCTTGTGACCAATTTTTGACTAATTTAAAATTTTCCAACCCCAACATTATAGGGGATGGATAGATCTAAAAAAAATTTTTGATCGATTTTGATATATGGAACGTCAAAATCAGAGTTCGTATGCGAAAACTAGACCAGTTTTAAGAATTGGCTCCGAATTAGAGGACAAAACAGGAAAAATATGCGCAAAATTGGTCACAACGGCAAAGATTTGATGGAAACGATGGGGGAAAACACACGAACTAGACTCTAACATGACCTAACCAGCAACAAGACCTCGACCCAGACACAAACTCAACACAACAAACTCTAAAAATGAAATATGCAAAGGCTATGGCACGGAAGGTTCTAGGACAGGAAATAAAAGTATGGCACTGGACTATGGGATGAATGTGAAACACTCAAAACTAGGGGATAAATGTGAACCTGATGATATATCTTAGCTCTGATTACCACTTAATGGGGATGGGGATCCCGATCTTCCGTCAGGTAGAGGTAACTATCGTTGTGGAGGAGAATGACACACCGATCCGGCTTCATATCAAAAGATCGAACCCTGCAATCTTAGCACCATAGCTCCTCTAGTTATCAACCAAGTCATGGACCAGGTTGATCTCACTAAGAAGGCTAATCCCTGCCTATGCAACGAATAACACAAGCAAGAACAAGAAAGAATAGAACCAAATTGCAGATGAATGATTAATCTCACAAAGTTGGGGTCTCACAAAAGGATGAACGGCGAAACTGTTCTTCACAGAATAATCTAAGCAAAACCCAAACCCTAATGGAGGAGTGGTGGCTGTTTATGAAGACTTTAGGGTCATGCAAGACCCCTAGATGCGCCCCTAATGGGCCCAAACATGATACATGGTCCAACGGACCAAAAGACGGTGTCGCAGTACCCTGGTAGATTCTAGATGCTAACTTGTGACCATGATTCCTGTTAATTCTAAATAGCTTTTGATGTGAGACCACTTGGATTGGCTTCCTTATCAAATTAGCTTTCTATCCATATGTGGATCATTGAAAATGGAGTCTAGATGCGTCCTAGGTGACTAGTTTAAGGCAGACTAGTCCTGGAGGCCGAGGCAAACTCGAAATCATGTTGGACCGGGCCTCTGGTTTCTGTTGGATGTCCTTGCTGGTCATCATCACCTCCACCTCTTCCTCTAAGTTCCTCATGACCCTCTCCAATGTTCCTAATCAATATAACATCATTAGGTAGCAATCTATTCTCAAAAGTATGAAAAGGATCACTTAAGAACGAGCTCACCTCTAAATTAAGTTGTCGCCTTCGAGCTTGGGTCATTGGACCTTGCATAATGGTTGAAGGATCAACGGGTGCATCTGAAGGAGTAATGTCCTCATCAGTGATTTTCCCTCTCTGGAACCTTACTAGAGTTTACCAAGCGCTGGCATCCAACGTCCGGTCGCTCACCTCTCAGCATCTGATCGCACCAGACGATTTCACCTTGATCAAATGAACTGACTGGACTCTGTGCCAGCGTCCGGTCACACCGGAACCAGCGTCTAGTCAGTATTTGACCCTCCATTCACTTCCAACTCTTGATCATACATGAATGAAGTTTGCTCCAATGGATCTAAGAGCTTTTTAGGAGCTACCTAGTGCTAGTTTTAGCAAGTATGCACCACACCTAACCCACTAGACTCACCTAGGTCAAGCTACCCATCCATACCCTCCTTAATAGTATGGCCAAAGGAAAAATAAAGTCCTAAACTACTCTAAGTGTCTCTTCAACTCCAATCGACACTTAGAACTAGTCCATCCATAACCTTGTCGTCCATCCTTTGAAAACCGAAATGATTTCCATCATAGGGGCATGACCACCATGATAGCTCCATCGATCTCCATTACCGTGACCTAACTTAATTGCCTCTGCAAAACACACGTTAGTCACAGTAATCACGTATTGTCATTAATCACCGAAACCCAACTAGGGTCCTAGATGCTTTCAATCTCCCCCTTTTTGGTGATTGATGACAATACAACCTCGAGTATGTGAAAGAGTTAAGGTTTTTAACATGCTTGGATCATATAATCTTTTAGCAATAAGAACAAAAGAGTTAGGCAAGCTTATATGACCCAAGCCAACATGATGTACTCAAAAGATATGAAATAAGCATGAGTACAAGTACTAAAGCTTATTTGCATCAGAGTCAAACGTGGAAGCAAGGCAAATGAGCATAACACAAGTGATATGACATATAAATAATTCAAAGTAGAGAGCACACATGTCACTTATCACATAAATATCATGATCACATTAATATCACGATTACGATCACACTTAAGTAGTTCAATGCATAATAGTAGACATGAATGCGTAATGTATCACACATAAAACTCCAAATTTAATAGATAAGCTAATAAGTAAACTCCCCTAAAAGTGTTGCTCCCCCTAAGGCTAACATACTCGATCCCTCTCCCATTTGGTGTCAAACACCAAAACCTAAGGGTCGGTCAGCGGGGCTGTAGCGGACGAGTCAGGCGCTGAGGTGCGAGGAGCGAGCTAAAACTGTGTGCCATCATCATCTGACCCTGAGCTCTGAGTAGTCTGACCCTCTGTATCTAGAAGCGATGCTGAAGCAGTCTATGTCGGATCAGGGACTGGAGCGGCTGTAGACTGTGCAGGTATGACTGTAGCAGGCGGCTCTGATGATGCAACAAAAGAAGGGAGCGTCTCTGTAGTCCCGGTAATAGGTACAACTGTGGAAGGACCTGGGACATGTAGATATGATAGAGTAGGCTGCCATGTCAACTCACTGAAGGAAGCACCAAGGCTCCTAGAAACTATAGTCTCTAGCACAAGCAGCAAAGAAGTCTGAGCCGGTGTGAAGCCCATCTAGAAAGGTGTGAACTGTGGGGCTGGCACTAGCAAGGCAAACCACTAGGACACCTGCTCTGTAGGTGAAGCAAATTGAGCTAGTGGATGTCCCTGACTCTAAAGCCCACTGGGCTATAAAGCTAGAGTCAAAGAAGTGGTGGTAGGCTAGGCTATCTGGGGTGAAGGCTGTGGTGGTGGAGCCCCAATAGCTATCACAACATGCTGCATAAACCCAAGTAGCTGCTGTTGCATAAGAAGCTGCTGCTGATGCATGGCCTACTGCTGCTGCTGTATAGCCTGCTGCTGCTAGATCGCCTGCTGCTATCACTAGAACTCATCCTACTTGGTCTAAAACTGTGCGAAAGTAGCATCTGTCTCCTGTGCCTAGTGAGCCTGATCCTGCCTCATCCGCTCAAGTATAGCAAGTAGAGCAGGGTCTGTCTACGGTGCAGGTGGAGCTAAACTGGAGCTACCGGCCTCATGGTCATGTCATCGTGGAGGCATCTAAGGAATGTCTCGGTAGTCATCATCTAAGCTATCACTGGGGTTGCTCTTGACCATCTGTTGATGCAAAAGTGGATCTGCAAACACAAAGGGCTAATACCCGAATCGATATCCAAAGCGTGCCAGTCGATTTGACCTGTTAATCGACAAGGATGAAGATACGAGCACTTTGGTCCTGACAACAGCGATACGCCCGGAAGTCACGGCCAAGAGGTACTCACGCGGAACTCGAGAATCGCCGAAGGTCGCACTGAAGCGATGCAACTCGCCGAATCAATGAGAACTCGTAAAAAGGAAAAATATGCAAATTGACGAAGTCGCCGAAAAGTAAGTAGATGCAAATAGGAGTAAAAATTGGTTTTGATATTGATTGATTATTTATTACATTGCCCCTCAATCTATATTTATACCCTGATCTAAAGAGACATAACCAAATACGACTAGGACACCAAGTCCATATCTAAGGAAACACGTGACTCTTACATGAATCATACTCTAACAAATATAGAAAAGGAAATCAACTCCTATCTATTTCCCTGTCCGCCTCAATTACGATGGAATTCTCACCGACCTCCTTTCCATCGGCATACTTCCTGTTTCATCGGCAGTAGTCTTCAAGCCTTCCTTCATCGGCATCGACAATAACATCTCCAACCTTATCGGCAACGCCCGAGTCTAAATCAACCTTTCCATCGATCACCACCATTCATCGGCAACCATCTTTACAAGCTGATTTTCATCGGCTGTCAGCGTATACAGTAACTTTCCTCCTGCCGATTAGCCCACTCTGATCATTTTGACACGTGCAAAAAACGGTGTCAACACATGCCCCCCAATTTCGGAGTATAAAACCATTAATGCTCCGAAATTTACTCCAGATAACGTTTGCCTTCGCCCAATTACCGTAACTCATCCTCCAAGCCAAAACTTGATCTGTTATCAAATCTAATCAAATCTAGTCCTGATTCACGCACCTCAGTAAATATCGCACAATTTCCAACCACTCTTGCCCTGATTATGGTTAAGATACCGAAACAATAATCCATCGGCAAGATCCTAACATAATAATGCCGCCATTTTCA
This sequence comes from Miscanthus floridulus, assembly GCF_019320115.1. Taxonomy (NCBI): domain Eukaryota; kingdom Viridiplantae; phylum Streptophyta; class Magnoliopsida; order Poales; family Poaceae; genus Miscanthus; species Miscanthus floridulus. Next base: position 61,335,290 of record NC_089582.1, read on the forward strand.
GAATTAAAATATCCTGTACCGAGATCTCTTCCAAGTCATGATTACTTGCCATCAAATCATCTGTACAATCCCTTGATTATCGTGCGAACAGTTACCATATCCATCTGAACCACCTCGACCCACATGCGCGCGGCATAGAGATAAGTCCAAAATACCCCTACTCCAAGCGGCTTATAAATAGATTTCTCCGGAACGCTCGTCTTCTACCCTCAGACTCCAATCTTTGGCATTCTCTCTTTCCGGCGGCGACTCCGACGAACAACTGCGCGACCTCAACCAACAAGAACTTTTCTCCAGCGTCAACCTCGAGTCTCCAGCTCGTGCCCCCATCTACCTCAAGATAATGGCAATCAACTTCGACGTCCCTGCGGTTCGTTCCACTTCCGTTACTTTTTACCTCGATTCCTCTGGTCTTTGCGAGTTCATACAGTTGGTAATTTTTTCTCTTTTTCTTTGTTCTTCGGATCCTCTAAACTTAGGAACTTCGCAACAAATTAGTTATTCCAACCGATCAGCCGCATTTCCAATGCCTAGGACCAATGGGCAACCCAGATCCAACTGATCTGATTAATGCAGAGGTTAACAGAATCCCTTTTAGAGCCCAAAATTTCTCTCTGAATTTATGGAAAGATACATTCCGATCTTGGCCCAAAACCACCAAAGGGTGGAAAGATTGGTACTTGAGGGTCAACAGGTCGATGCAAGTACACTGGGCAGAACGGAAGCTAGACCAATGCATTAGGCTATCCATTGCCGATATGCAAAAGAACGAGTCAATGATGATTGCAGCTGCTTACTTCTGGTCAGACACAACAAACACTTTTATGTTTGGACATGGCCCAGCTACTCCCACACTTGCCGATGTCTACATGCTCACTGGCTTGGACATTTCAACTGCCGATGAAGGCTCCATCTATGGCAGAAAATCTGAATATAGGGTGAATACCCGCAACATCGGCGGTTGGACGGGATATATTCAAGAATGCCAGAGGACCGGGACAGTTAACCAGAGGGAACATGCCACATTCTTGAATATGTGGTTAGAAAAATTTATCTTCTGTGGTCGATCAGTAGGACCAACCAACGCCTTCCTCCCCGCGGCTGAACTCTTGGCCAATGGTGTAAGGTTCCCTCTTGGCCGATACCTTCTGAGCTCCACTTATCATCTTCTTCATCAAGTGTCTCAGAAACTTTTGCTTGGCGAACCCATCGGCAACTTAGGAGGCCCGTGGTGGTTTATCAACATGTGGCTGAATGCCCATATGCACAAACGTTTGCAATGGGACTTCTTTGCCCAACAATTCCCACGAGAAATTGCTGAAGACCACGTGCTTGGGGATGAGGAATCGGCAACACGCTCACCCCTCAATTTTGGTGAAGCCATAATTGTCCTCCCTGGAACAGAGGCCAATGAAGACCAGATCGGCAGATTCTTCCAAAGCTTCTACAATGGTCTTTCTCGTGATCATAGGGCCTGGGTACCTTATATTGACGAAGAAAACAGATTCCCCCTTCTTTTCAACTTTGCCGATGACACTCTGAATCAGGATAATGAACTCATGATGGCCATCATTACTCCCAGGGCAATCCCAGTAAACACATTCGGTAGCGGGAAAAACACCAATATCACGTATGAATTTTACAATCCATCGGCAGTATCCCGTCAATTGGCTTTTGGGCAACTGCCAATCAAACTTTGTTTTGCCGATGTGATCAAACCCAGAGAAACAATCACCTGCGGAACAGATTGGAGCAGGGTAGTGCGACTCTCCCCCGATGCCGATACTACAGATGTCGATATATCCATCTGGACGCCAGCATCTTTCATCACCGAATCATATAAGCAATGGTGGCGAGAGTGGAGGGAACAACTGTTTGCAACATCTGCTCACACATATCGGCACATGATCGACCCTGAATACGCCATTCCCGATGACGCAGTAAGTTTCTTTTAACTCCCTTCTGCTTTTTCCTTTCATATATCGGTAACTAACTTTCTCGTGACAGGTTAACAACCCAGCACCATCTATGAGCAAAAGTGGGAAACCCTTCGATCTTCGGCCTGTTTCCCCGATATCACCGATCGGCTACAACGCCCCCACCTTAGCTGCTTTGACTCACCAGAAGACCCGTGCCAAGACCATCACCTCCAAGTCCAAATTGGCTACAGCTAGGGCCACTCCATTGGCTGCTGCTACAACCCTGATCAAGGCATTCAAGGTAACAACCCTGTTTATTTCTACTCATGCCGATCACAAACTGTATTAACATTAATCATCAGGGTGTAAGAGCCGCTGCTGGATCGTCATCGGCAATTCCTCCGACATCAAGCACCACTACCTCTGACAAACCTTCAGAGGTATTCCTTTGATTTTACATTTTATCTGTTAAATATCATACCTTACACTTGTTTTGCAGCAACAAATGGGTACATCGGCAAGCGTACCAGATGTTCAAGCTCCACAACCAACAAGTGCCGATGCCCCCCAGCCAACCGTTGCTGAGGCCCAAGCAAAGCGCAAAGCCTTAACAGATGCCGAGGCACAGCCAAAACGACAGAAGTCCATGCCGATCCCCACATCTGCCCCAATGTCTGCAAGCCGGCCAGAATCAGTCGATGCAACTGAGCAAGCAGTTAATCCTCCTGTACAGGACATACCATCGGTCATCATACCCCAAGGGCCAACCACCGATGAGGCCACAGAGGATATCCCATCGGCAAGCTCAGCCGATCCTCCACACGGCATACTCCAGGCTGCTTCCTCCAGCCAAGTACAGGAAATTGCCTTGAAACAGGTAAGCCGATTGACCTAGTCGATTTATAATATTCATACTTATCCTTAACTGACCTCTTTTTCTTTTTCTCAGGAACAAGACTCCCCAAACAGCCTATTTTCCTTTGCCATTGACGTTTCTGACTGATGATGGAGAGGAAACAAGTTCTTCCCTTGCACTGGGAACAATATCGGCAGAAATTAAGTCCAAGTTGGAAGCTCTCCTGGACTTGTTACAGCAGGATACCGCCCAACTGGTAGATGACTCGGACCCCGCAAAGGCAATTTTCAAAACAATCCGTGGCCAGGTCCCTGCCGATGTTGAAGAAGCACTCTTCCCAGCAGCCCATTTAGAAAGCCGCCAACTGCAATATCAACGGGCTGCTCAACGCATTGCCGATAGAGCAGCTCAGGCTCAACTCAAAGAAGAGATGCTACAACTGAAACAGATTGCCGATGAGAAGCACAAGGGCATCGGCAACTTGCAGACTTCGGGCGCTGAACTTAAGCAGAAAATCTTAGATTTATCGGCAAAGAGGATGGCTCTATTGGCTGAATTGAAAGAAGTCGAGGCAGCCTTAACTCATGCCCAACAAGAAGAAAGCCAGCTACCCGATGCCATCAAGGCCCTTCAGCAAGAAAGAGACATCCAGGCTCGCAAAGCCTTGGCCATGAAGAAAAAACTCAAGCCTGTGGAGGGTGCTGCCGATGAAGACATCAAAGAAATGAAGGAAGCCGACCAGATTCGCCTGCGTGCGATATTGGCTATCCAATCCTTGTTAAACTTGTAAATCTTGTCTATTGCATCGGCACTTTATGAGACATTGACATCCTTGTATAATTCTAGCCGATAGGACTGTTATCGGCACTTATACTTTTATGCATCCATCCAGATACTAGGGTAATATTTCTTTAAATATTTTCCATTTAATGCTCTGGGAAACACAACCCCTTCGAGGGTTTCTAGAATATATGCGTTACCAGGAACAGACTGATTTATCCGATATGGACCTTCCCAATTAGGAGACCACTTTCCAAACTTTGAACTTTTAGTCCCAATCGGTAAAATCAATTTCCAGACCAGATCTCCATCGGCAAACTCCTTTACCTTCACCTTCTTGTCATACCATCTGGCTACTCTTTTCTTATTTTCTTCGATGCTAACTAAAGCCCTTAACCGATGACCCGCCACATCTTCCAACTCATCCTTCATAAGAGTATCATAATCATCGGCTGTCAGCTGATTTTGAGAACGTATTCGCCTAGAGCCAGTTTTAATTTCCCAAGGCAATACTGCGTCGTGTCCATATACTAACTGATAAGGCGTTACTTTGGTTGCACCATGACATGACATCCGATATGACCACAAGGCTTCATTTAATACTGTATGCCACCTCTTAGGATTTTCTTTAATTTTGCGCTTAATGAGTTTGATGATCCCTTTGTTAGAAGCCTCAGCCTGACCATTAGCTTGAGCATAATATGGAGAAGAATTTAAAACTTTAATTCCCATACCTACAGCAAACTCATCAAATTCTCCCGATGTAAACATAGTACCCTGATCGGTAGTGATAGTTTGAGGAATACCAAATCGGTAAACAATATGCTCTTTCACAAAATCGATCATATTAGCCGATGTCACCTTTTTTAAAGGAATTGCCTCAACCCATTTTGTGAAATAATCGGTAGCAACCAGAATAAATTTATGTCCTTTGCTCGATGGCGGATAAATCTGACCGATGAGATCGATAGCCCATCCCCGGAACGGCCAAGGTTTAATTATAGGGTTCATAGCCGATGCAGGCGCTCTTTGAATATTACCAAACTTTTGACACCCCTGACATCCTTTAAAATATTTAAAACAATCTTCAAGAATAGTCGGCCAATAGTATCCATTCCTTCTGATCATCCACTTCATCTTGAAAGCCGATTGATGCGCTCCACACACTCCTTCATGAATTTCACCCATCAAGCTTTTCGATTCATCACTGCTAACACATCTGAGTAAAACTCCATCTATAGTTCGATAATATAATTCATCATCGAGGAGCACATACTTGGTAGCTTGGAACCTTATACGTCTTTCAACCTTTTTATATGGATCCTTTAAATAATCGACAATCTCCTTTCTCCAGTCATCGGTATCGACTGCCGATGTTAGCACTTCCTGAATAGGCTGATACCCTGAAGCATGCTGAGCTAGTCGATTAGCCTCTTCATTATGCAGTCGAGAAATATGTTCAAGACGAAAATCTCTAAACCCTTTCAACAATTGCAAACATCTTTCATAATACGAAATTAAAACTTCACTTCGGCATTCATAAATCCCAGCCAATTGATTTATAACTAGCATAGAATCACCAAAGATTTCAACAGCATCGGCACGTATCTCCTTCAGCAATTCTAACCCTTTTATCAAGGCTTGGTATTCAGCCTGATTGTTTGTCGATGTAGCAACAATCGGCAATGAAAACTCATACTTCCTTCCTTGAGGTGAAATCAACACAATGCCGATACCTGCTCCTTCACCACATGTGGACCCATCGAAGAAAAGTGTCCAAGGAGCAACCTCCAGAGAGTCCACTGTATTACAATGCTGAGTGACAAAATCAGCCATAACCTGCCCCTTAACTGCCTTAGTCGATTCGTAACGTAGTTCAAATTCTGATAATGCTAAAATCCACTTGCCGATTCTACCACTTAATATCGGCATCGACAGCATATACTTGACTACGTCGTCTTTGCATATGACCGTACATTCGGCAGATAACAAATAATGTCTTAATTTGACACAAGAAAAGTATAAACACAGACATAATTTTTCGATGGCCGAATACCTTGTCTCAGCATCCACTAATCTTCTGCTCAAATAATAAATAACACGTTCTTTCCCTTCAAATTCTTGAATAAGAGCTGAACCGATAACGGTATCATCAGTTGACAAATACAACCTGAAAGGTTTCCCGTGTTGAGGTGGAACTAGCACTGGAGGATTTGTTAAATATTTCTTAATTTCATCTAGGGCTAACTGCTGCTCAGCTCCCCATACAAATTCCTGATCGGCTTTCAATTTAAGTAATGGACTGAAAGCCTTGATCTTACCCGACAGATTAGATATGAATCTTCTAATGAAATTAATCTTACCGATCAAAGATTGCAATTCAGTTTTATTGGCAGGAGCAACCACCTTGTTAATTGCATCAATAGACTTCCTACTGATTTCGATGCCCCGCTGATGCACCATAAAACCCAAGAATTGACCTGCCGATACACCAAATGCACATTTATTAGGATTCATCTTCAATCCATGCTTCCTTGTGCACTCCAGTATCTTTCGTAGATCGGCTAGATGTTTTGTGATATCTCCAGACTTAATCACTACATCATCAATGTAGATCTCCACTAATGTGCCGATGTATTCATGAAAAATAAAGTTCATAGCTCTTTGATAAGTAGCGCCGGCATTTTTCAAACCAAACGTCATGACTATCCACTCAAACAACCCTACATGACCTGGACATCTGAAAGCAGTCTTGGGAATATCTTCTTCAGCCATGAATATTTGATTGTAACCTGCATTACCATCCATGAAGCTGATAATTTGATGTCCGGCTGCAGCATCAATCAACAAATCAGCAATCGGCATTGGATAGCCATCCATCGGTGTGGCTTTGTTGAGATTCCTGAAATCAATACAAACACGAAGTTTTCCATTTTTCTTATAAACAGGAACCACATTAGAGATCCACTCTGCATATCGACACTGCCGAATAAACTTTGCCTCAATTAATTTAGTTATTTCGGCCTTAATGTCAGGAAGTATATTAGGGTTGCATCGGCGCGCTGGCTGCTGATGTGGCCGAAATCCAGATTTGATAGGTAACCGATGTTCAACTATCGATCGGTCTAATCCAGGCATCTCAGTATAATCCCAAGCAAAACAATCTTTATACTCTTTTAACAAATCAGTTATTTGCTGCTTACACTTGGAATCTAACTTAGCACTAATAAAAGTAGGTCTTGGCCTATCGCCATCACCAATATCTACTTCTACTAAATCATCTGCCGATGTGAACCCTTGACCTAATTTTCCATCATCGGCAAACCTATCCATTAAAACTCTTCTTCAGAACCGACTGCTTGGATCGGTGGAATTTCATAATCAGCAACTCTAAGGAACTCTTTTTCCCAAACTTCTCCTGATATGCATTTAGTTCGCTCATAAGTATCTGATTCTGCCGATGCGATGATATAAGAAGAATCACCAGGGACAAACTCAATCTTATCCCCAATCCACTGTACGAGGCATTGATGCATTGTAGAAGGAACACAACAATTAGCATGAATCCAATCCCTCCCTAGAAGCAGATTATATGCACCCTTGCCATTAATAACAAAGAACGTCGTCGGCAAGGTTTTGCTGCCGATGGTCAATTCAACGCATACTGCCCCTTTAGCCGGTGACACATTGCCTTCAAAATCCTTCAGCATCATATCGGTTTTGGTCAAGTCTTGATCTCCCTTACCAAGTTTCCGATACATCACATAAGGCATAATATTAATCGCAGCCCCTCCGTCGATAAGTATCTTAGATACAGGCTGCCCATCAACTCTGCCTTTCACAAACAAAGCCTTAAGATGCTGTCTCTCGTCATCGGTAGGTTTCTCAAAAACAGCCATCATTGGATCTAGTGTCAACTGAGCTACTTGATCAGAGAGAACAACTTCTTCCTCATTATCAGATAGTGCCAAAAACTCCATCGGCAACATGAATACCATATTAACATCTGCCGATGGACCCTTATTTTTGTGTTTTACCTGCCACTGCTGATGACCGGACCTCTCATTGGAGGAATTTTCCTCTCGGTATAAATCCTCCTGATGCTCACGTTGCATCCTCCTTTTCTGTGTCTTTGTCAGACCCTCCGGGCACCATCGAGGAAACTTGGTTTTCCAAACCGGCTGATAACAGGTCCCAGTTGATTCTACACGGCGTATATTAGGGTCCCTGTAGAATATTTCTTCATCGGGAACTCTTGCGTTTGCCATCTCCTCAAGCTCCTCTTGATTCCTTGGAAAATATCCAGCGCGTTTACCAAGCCTCTCATGTACACTAAGTCTGCCCCCCAGCCGATCATGCACTGATGCTCTGCCTCTGATCGGCTCATTGATAAATAAACCCTGATTGCCAGGTTGAAACCTCCTTTCTGACCGATTGACCCCATAATAACCATTGCACTCAGGGCAATTTTCAACAGTTGGCAATTTAATACCTTCTTCCCAGCAATGGATGAAAAACGGGCACCTCCAATGATCTTTATGCCGATACCATTCTTCCCGACGTCTCTCTTCTTGCTGTTGTCGATATCGGTCCTTACGCTGACGCCAACCCTCCTGCTGCCTTCGATGGGTAATCACAATGCCAGGTCGAGGAGGGTTTTTGGAACTACTGCTTTCTCCCAGCAAACCCTTACTTTTTGCATCATCGGTAGTTATCCGATGTTGGGGATCCACTGATGCGTTTTTCTCAGCAGCCTCTGACGTCAATACCTTGGTCTTCCCTTTGGCCTCCAACATATTTGCTGGAAAAGGGTGTTGATCAATTTTCATCGGCTTCTGGGCCTTGGAAGTACCAAACTTAATTCTCCCAGATTCAATAGCCGATTGTAACTGTTGCCTGAACACCTTGCACTCATTTGTACTGTGTGAAGTTGCATTGTGCCATTTGCAGTACAAGATCTTCTTCAACTCTTCTGCCGATGGGATCACATGATTAGGTGACAGCTTAATTTGGCCCTCTTGAAGCAGAAGATCAAATATCTTGTCGGCCTTGGTGATATCAAAGGTAAACTTTTCTGGCTCTTTCTGACCAAAGGGACAAGATATCGGCTTTTTATTCTTAACCCACTCAGCTAAGCCGATAACTGGTTCTTCATCAGAATCAGAATCTCCTACTTCTTCAACAAATGATACTTTTTTACTCCAATTCTTTTTAGGTTCAAAAACCCTAGTATCTTGATCAGAGATCCTTTGCACAAGATGACTGAGGCTTTCAAACTCCTGAGAAGCATATCTGTCTTTAAGATGTGGCAATAACCCTTGGAAAGCCAGATCGGCAAGCTGCCGATCATCCAGCACCAGGCTGTAGCACTTATTTTTTACATCTCGTAGCCTTTGCACAAAGCTTTCTACCGATTCATCATTACGCTGTCTCAATTTTACTAAATCGGTAAGCTTCTTTTCATGGATTCCAGCAAAGAAATACTTATGAAATTGTTTTTCTAGATCAACCCAAGTAATAATAGAATTTGGTGGTAATGAAATGAACCATGTAAATGCCGATCCAGACAAAGATGATGAAAATAATCGAACTCTTAATTCATCTCTGCTAGCTGCCTCTCCACATTGAATAATGAAGCGATTGACGTGTTCCATTGTTGATGTATCATCTTGCCCAGAGAATTTAGTGAAATCTGGTACCTTGTACCGATTTGGGAGAGGAATTAAATCATATGCAGGAGGGTATGGAGTCCGATAAGAATAAGTATTGACCTTGGGCTTTATCCCAAACTGATCCTTCATAATTTCTGCTATCTTATCGGCCCAAAAAGCATCAGCCTCCTGCTGACGAACTGGCTGAATTTCTACAGGAGGTGCCTGCTGATATCCCTCCACATATCTTTGTGGCCCACGATCTCCAGCAATCGGCATATTTGCCGTTACTTGTGGTCCATTAACCTGTTGGAAAGGATTCATCGGCTGAGCTGCCGATGCTTGATTCTGGAAACCAGCTTGCATATGACCTTGTTGAATCCCTGCAACCTGCTGATTTTGCTGAACTGTATGTTGAACAGGTAACTGTCCTGACCAACCATTATTAGAACTCATCGGTACAAAACTTACCGATGGCTGGTAATTTGCTGACATTGTTGGATAATTATAACCAGCTTGAGGCATGAACTGAACCCCAGTTTGACTCATAGCAGGGGCTTTCTGCTGCATCGGCAGTAAGCTTGCCGATGGACTTGAATTGGGTGTTTGAACCAAAGGCATCTGGAAACCTCCTGGAGTTGGTTGCACAGTAGTTGCTGTGGCATATTGAGGCACTTGAGCCATCGGCGAAACAGCCGATGGTATAGGAGCTTTTCCTACTGCATCAAACACTTGAGGTAACCCAGGATTGAAAGCAGATGACTCCGGAGGCATACCATATCCCCACCAATTAGCAGGAATCTGGCTATTCTGAGACACAGGGCCTGACATAGCTGATGCCGATAGATCTGTATTAAGCTGAACTCGTCCTCCTGGTAGTACCGGATCTGATCGTATCGGTGTAGATTGAATATTAGGTAAGCCTGCCGATACTGGAGGAGAAGTAACTTCTGTACCCACAACGGCCGAGGGAGCCGATGGAGTATTGACAGATGCCGGCTCTGGTTGGTGATAGGCAGGCCCAACGTAATGCGGTGACGCTTGTCCTTCTTTGAGAGTTCGAACCACAGCATTATGAACAGTATTGGACAGCACATTGGAATGATTAATCAAAGCATGATTTACTGCAGAATTAACCATCTCTTGAAGTTTACCAGGATTGGAGTCAAAGGTAACCTGCCGAGGCAACGGCAAATCTTGCTTCTGGATGACTTGTCCACTCTTGTTCAGGCTAAACGATTTCAGACAAAGCTGCCTGTATTCTTCTACAGCCTTTTCCATAGCCTGCCTCTGCTCTTCCTTAAGATCTTCTTCTGATACCGCGATAATGTTCCCTGAATCGATCTCGGGATTGAACATATTGATCGGATTGATTTGTCCCACCGAGCGTGCCAAAAGATGTGTTGATGCAAAAGTGGATCTGCAAACACAAAGGGCTAATACCCGAATCGATATCCAAAGCGTGCCAGTCGATTTGACCTGTTAATCGACAAGGATGAAGATACGAGCACTTTGGTCCTGACAACAGCGATACGCCCGGAAGTCACGGCCAAGAGGTACTCACGCGGAACTCGAGAATCGCCGAAGGTCGCACTGAAGCGATGCAACTCGCCGAATCAATGAGAACTCGTAAAAAGGAAAAATATGCAAATTGACGAAGTCGCCGAAAAGTAAGTAGATGCAAATAGGAGTAAAAATTGGTTTTGATATTGATTGATATATTATTACATTGCCCCTCAATCTATATTTATACCCTGATCTAAAGAGACATAACCAAATACGACTAGGACACCAAGTCCATATCTAAGGAAACACGTGACTCTTACATGAATCATACTCTAACAAATATAGAAAAGGAAATCAACTCCTATCTATTTCCCTGTCCGCCTCAATTACGATGGAATCTCACCGACCTCCTTTCCATCGGCATACTTCCTGTTTCATCGGCAGTAGTCTTCAAGCCTTCCTTCATCGGCATCGACAATAACATCTCCAACCTTATCGGCAACGCCCGAGTCTAAATCAACCTTTCCATCGATCACCACCATTCATCGGCAACCATCTTTACAAGCTGATTTTCATCGGCTGTCAGCGTATACAGTAACTTTCCTCCTGCCGATTAGCCCACTCTGATCATTTTGACACGTGCAAAAAACGGTGTCAACACCATCCCCTCCTACTGAGCATCTAACTGCTCCTCTGTAGCTACAATGCCCCTGATAGTATCATCCTGCTGGGCTACAGTCTTTGGCACCTCTAGACGAAGTAGCACCACTTTACTCTTCCAGCATCTTAGGTGGCCTCACAGTAACTGCCCTATGGATCAACAATGTAATCCAGTGAGCATATGGCAGCTGCCTATGACCCCTGAACCCCTTTGCAATAGTATCCTCCATCTCTAATATAAGGAGATCCCAAAGGTCAAACATAGTCTGCTGCATCAGAGAGTTCAGTAGCCATAACTGTATGCGAGTCAAGCCCTCATGATACCCCATCCTTGGAAGCAGGGTCCTCCTCATAATAACATCCAACACTCTAGCTATAGGAGTGAGATCACTGGGAGTCCTGCTTGACCCCTCGTCGAATGGCTCTGTGAAGCAATGGCGGACTAAATCTATCAAAGGCACCATACCACCATGAGGATGTCTAGGAGGCACTGTCTGTCCATAGCAAACCTCATGTAGCCGGACAAGCTGCTCCTAAAGCCTGAGCATCTCCCTGACCCTGAAACTCATCAGCCTATAATCTCTGCCTCTAAAAGCAAAGTGAATGAATCTATGATGTGGGTCAATCCATAGTGTAGCATAGAACTCCCAGACACAAGATGGAACATATAAGCAAGTCCGTCTGAGTAGATCTGTCAGCCCTAGCAAATAAGATAGATAAGGGTGAATATGCTCTCCAGGTGCTGCTACAATGGACTTAATGTTGCACACCCTCTATGACCTAAAAATTGTCCCACTGTTAAGATATGCATTATAAAAATCTTCCTGCAGTGGTGTGTAGAAGCCCTCTAATGCATGCTCATCCCGCCTTAGCAGAAACCATTGATCAAAGTTTACAAATCTGAGCTGCTACACCTGCTTGGCCATGGCGGCCCTCAAATCTAGATGAGTCACTGGAGGCAGACCCTATGGTCTAGAAGGTGGACGAGAACCCCTTTGCTGTGTCTCTGGCCTCGGTGTGACTAGAGCACGGGTACGACCAAAGCGGCATAGCTATGGCTGAGGTGCCTGCTCTATCTCCTCGGCCTGCTCTCCCTACTAAGTCTGCTCTGCTAGCTGTGGCTGCTACTATGACTCCCCTGAGGTTGACTCTCATCAATAGCAACATGCCATCCTCCAACCATGACAATCCCAACTGGACCACCATGACGGCGCTCAACCTACTCAAGTGCAACCCTCTATACTGGTGTAAGCTGATCTACGATCTAGACTCCACTCCTAGCACCTCCTGCCTCTACACGCTCTACGGCTGCTGCAACTACAACTGCTCTAGCTGTATCTGCATCTAGATACTTCTGCTTCTTTGTTGCCAGCTTCTTCGTCGCCTTGCCTTTTGTATCTGTAGGCAGGCGAGGCGAGGGCCTCGGATCCTCATCACTGGGACCTCCTCCGACATTCTTAACACAAGCCATCTGATGGATCTGAAAAGAACAACTATCACTGACAAAGATCAACTGCCAACTGTCACTTCCGAGGCTTGGCCTCGATCCGTACTCATGACCTTGGCCTCGAGTTGACTGACAACTGCCACTGAGACCTTAGAAACACTGACTCACTGCACGTTAGAATAGATTGGATATATAAATAATTACAATATATCTAGAGATGCAAAACCCTAAGAAGCAAGCAATAGGTACGAAATTAAAATCGAGGCCTTGCTACCTTACGAACCAGCGAACCGAAGAACAAGGAACGGATCACAGAGAACCACCGGGTCGACACTAAAGCTAGGGTTAGGGTTGCGATGAGCGGCGAGGAATCGACCGTGGAGAGGCGATGTGGACACTGGATGCTGTTGGCTTAATACGCTAGGGGTGGCACTAGCATGAGGTGACGGCGTAGGGAGTTGGCAATAGCGACGCTGATGTGCTGCGGGTGGCGCAGACGCGGTGGCGCGCAGGGCATGCGGCGGCGTGCGGGCTTAGGAAGGCGTGGTGCAGCGGTGCTGAGGCGTGGGCATGAGCATTGGCATGATGGCGATGGAGAAGATGCGGCGGCTGCGGAGGTACATGGGAAGCTTTGCTCGGCGACTAGGGCATAACGGCGATGTCGACGCGGTGCGGGATGCGAGATAGGTCACGACACGTACGGTTATATGGTGGCTCCCAGTGTGACAGAGAAGGAAACAAAGAAGTCCTAAAACCGCAACGTTCCTAGTTGACTGGAGCGTCTAGTGGCAGCGACCGAACACTGCCGCCCAACATCCGGTCGATTCTAGAGAGGTCCGAAAATCACCTGGAATCAACGACTGAACGCAGCCAGAGTCCGATCCAACCTATCTCCATCGTCTTCGGCTCAACCAGAATGTAGGAACGTCATCTGACCGAATGCTTGAACAGCAGAGTCCGGTCACTCATCGCAAGCAAGTTCACCTCCTGTGAACTGACGCGAACACGGCTGGACTTCAGAGTCCTGGTGCACGCGTTCGGTCACTCTTTTTCTAGCAAATCTTCAAAGTCCTTCGTGCTGCCTGTTCTCAATCAAGTCCCAACTTCAATAAGATCCAAATAACACCAATTGGGACTGATGTGAGTGACCTCTTCTTAAATCCTCAAATTTTTCAAAATATTTTGCCTTAGGCTATAATTCTTTTTAAGAAAATAGGCAATAAGAGGGCAATTGAAGATAAACGACAAGGCAACATTCATGCATATGCAATGCCAATACTTAAAAATAAATCTAGTTGCTTGTCAAGTTTGATCTAAGGTTAAGCTTCTTCACACGCTTTACGGCGGTTATCTTAACCAAGTTAGACAAGCCCTAAGTGCATTACCAATAAGTAAACATGTTGTATATTACAATGCAATGCAAGGGACAACACAAGCTCATTTTTTAGTGAAGTTACTAAAATCAAGCACATTGAGCTCATCCGCAAATCGACAAGAAGTCGCCTCATCTAGTGGTTTAATGAAGATATCCACCAATTGATCCTCGGTCCTTACACCTTCTAGTGAAATATCATTCTTTGCAACATGATCTCTAAGAAAGTGATGGCGGATATCTATATGCTTGGTGTGAGAGTGTTGAACCGGATTATTTACAAGTTTTACCGCACTCTCATTGTCGCACAAAAGAGGTACTTTTTCTAGAACTACACCATAGTCTAGCAAAGTTTGTTTCATATAAAGTATTTGTGCACAACAAGTACCTGTGGCAATGTATTCCGCTTCGGCGGTGGACAAAGCCACACTATTTTGTTTCTTGGAGGACCAAGACACAAGTGATCTACCAAGCAAATGGCACCCTCCAGATGTGCTTTTTCTATCAACTTTGCAACCGGCATAATCTGAATCGAAATAGCCAACTAATTCAAATATAGCTCCTTTGGGATACCAAAGGCTAATGCTTAGTGTGTGCTTAAGATACCTAAGGATTCTTTTAACGGCAATCAAATGAGTTTCCTTAGGATTAGCTTGAAATCTAGCACACATACACACACTAAACATGATGTCAGGCCTAGATGTGGTTAAATATAACAAGCTACCGATCATAGAGCGGTAGAGAGTTTGATCAACCATGTTACCTCTCTCATCTAGTTCAAGATGTCCATTAGTTAGCATTGGTGTCTTGATGGGCTTACATTCATCCATCTTGAATCTCTTGAGAGATGAAAATCCCTTCTCTCATTTGCTTGATTTGAAAACCAAGAAAGAATGTAAGCTCTCCAATCATTGACATCTCGAACTCCTTCGACATCAATTCACCAAACTCTTTGCAAGAATCTTTATTTGATGATCCAAAGATGATATCATCAACATACACTTGACAAATGAAGATATGCCCATCAAGCTTCTTGGTGAATAGTGTGGTGTCGACCTTCCTAATGGTGAAGCTCTTCTCAATGAGAAAGTCCCGAAGGCGCTTATACCAAGCTCTTGGGGCTTGCTTAAGCCCATATAATGCCTTGGACAACCTATAAACATGATTAGGATATCTAGGGTCTTCAAACCCGAGAGGTTGATCAACATAGACTAGTTCATTAATAAAGCCATTTAAAAATGCATTTTTCACATCCATTTGACATAATTTCATTTCATGATGTGATGCACATGCAAGGAGGATACGAATGGCTTCTAGTCTTGCAACCGGTGCAAAGGTCTCTCCAAAATCCAAACCATCAACTTGAGAGAACCCCTTTGCAACTAGTCTTGCCTTGTTCCTCACAACAACGCCTTTATCATCTTGCTTGTTGCGGAACACCCACTTTATTCTTATGACTCTTGCACCTTTTGGTCACTCTTTAAGAGTCCAAACTTCATTGCGGGTGAAGTTGTTCTACTCTTCGTGCATGGTATTTATCCAATCTAGATCTTGAAGAGCTTCTTCTACCTTAGTAGGCTCAAAGCAAGCGACAAAAGAGTGATGTGCAATAAATGAAGCAAGTTTTTGTGAGCGAGTCATTACACCCTTTGATGGACTCCTTATGATGAGATCTTATGGATGATCTTGTAGTAGAGGTGTATTTCTTCTATTAACCACTTGAGGAGGAGGTTGTGGAGCATCAACATCTTGTGCTTGTACCACCATTTGATCATGGGAGACATGGGTGTCTTTATTTTTTACTCTCCCATCTTTTTCACCATCTTGTGGCACATTTGATGAAGAAGGTGGATTGATCACTTGTACATCATCTTCATCATCTTGAGGCTTGATGTCTCCTACCGGAATGTTCTTCATAGCCTCCCTTAATGGTTCATCACCTACATCATCAAGATTCTCATGCGCTCCTTAGGAGCCGTTAGATTCATCAAATTCCACATCATATGTTTCTTCAACCAAGCCAGTGACATGATTAAATACTCTATATGCTTTGGACTTTGATGAGTAACCAACAAGAAAACCAATATCACAACATCTTTGAAACTTCCCTAGGTGTTGCCGCTTCTTATAGATGTAGCATTTGCATCCAAACACCCTAAAGAAGGAGACGTCCGGCTTTTTCCCATTGAGCAACTCATAAGGTGTCTTGCCAAGAAACTTTTGAAGGAATAGGCGGTTGGATGCATAGCATGTGGTGTTGATAGCTTCTGCCCATAGAGCTTCGGGAGTGTTGTACTCATCAAGCATTGTTCTTGTAAGAGTGATCAATGTCCGGTTCTTTCTCTCAACTACACCATTTTGTTGAGGAGTATATGTTGCGGAGACCT
The DNA here is from genome assembly GCF_019320115.1 of Miscanthus floridulus. Classification (NCBI taxonomy): domain Eukaryota; kingdom Viridiplantae; phylum Streptophyta; class Magnoliopsida; order Poales; family Poaceae; genus Miscanthus; species Miscanthus floridulus. The sequence continues at coordinate 61,351,868 of NC_089582.1, forward strand.
CATGTTTGATTCCAACTTCATCACAGTAGGCTTCTATGTTTGTGTTGTCAAATTCTTTACCATTATCACTTCTAATCTTCTTGAGCTTCACTTCAAACTCATTTTGTGCTCTCTTGGCAAACTTCTTGAAGCAAGATGCAACTTCGGATTTGTCATGAAGGAAGAATACCTATATGTATCTTGAATAGTCATCAATAATCACAAGACAATAAAGATTTCCTCCCAAACTCTTGTATATTGTTGGTCCAAATAAGTCCATGTGAAGGAGTTCTAGCACTCTTGTGGTTGACATGAAGCTTTTGTTGGATGAGTATTTGCAACTTGCTTGCCGGCTTGACATGCACTACAAAGCCTATCCTTCTCAAACTTCACATCCTTCAACTCTCTCACCAAATTATTCTTCATTAGCTTCTTGAGTGAGCTCATCCCAACATGAGCAAGTCTTCTATGCCATAGCCACCTAAGTGTTGTTTTGGTGAATAGACAAGTCTTCAAATTAGCATCTTCAAAGGTGAAGTCCACTAGATATAGGTTGTTGTATCTAAATCCTTTGAATATCACTTTATCATCATCCTTCTTAGATACAACAACTTCCTCCTCGGTAAACAAGCATTGGAAGCCAAGATCACACAATTGTCCAACGAATAGCAAGTTGAAGCTCAATGAAGCAACATATAGCACATTTGAGATAGAATGATCATTTGATATTGCCACTTTGCCCAATCCTTTAACCTTGCCCTTTGAATTATCTCCAAATGTGATTCTTTCTTGTCCATCTACTTCTTCATCTAGTGAGGTGAACATATGAGGATCACCGGTCATATGTTGTGTGCAACCACTATCAATAACCTAATGACTTCCATCGGTCTTGTAGTTCACCTACACACAAGAGATCAAACTTTAGGAACCCAAACTTATTGAGGGCCCTTCACCTTCTCAACAAGTGACTTTGCTACCCAAATTTTCTTAGGCCTATTCTTGTTGGGAGGTCCTAAGAACATGACTTTCATCTTCCCACTAGAATCCTTTGTAAGTATGTAATGAGCATTGAAAGCAAAAGGTCTAGCATGCTTGGCAAGGGTTGTGGTGGTGGAGTTTGGCACTCATGGGCAAAGTGGCCTTCTTGTCCACACTCAAAACACTTATTTGGCTTTGGCTTTTGTTGTTGTTGAGCTTGAGCCTTCTTCTCTTTGTTTGCCATGTACCCAATGCCACTTCTATCTATCTTCATGATGGTGTTCATTAGTAGCTCACTTTGAAGATGCTTGCCTCTTGTGAACTTGCTCAATCCAATCTTGAGATGCTCTTTCTCTAGCTTGAGCTTCTTGTTCTCCTCCTTGAGAATATCATTATTTTTCTCTTCCTTGAGCTTCTTGTTCTCTTGTTTAAGCTTCTCATTCTCAAGAATCAAATCACCATCATGATCAAGAGTTTCTAGCACAATAGTATTGTGGCTTTTGATCTCTTCAAGATCTTTCTTGAGCTTTTCATTGTCATTTTTTAGCTTGACAAACTCATCATAATCTTCGGTCTCAACCACTTGCTTGCCCTTGCTACTAGAACTTTGCTCAATGCTCTCAATGATCAAATCATCGCATGATGTAGCTATATCAATCTTAACAACATCGTTAGTAGCATCATGTGGCTCATTGGATAAATATTCTTGAGCAATGACAAGATTATCATGATTAATCTTAAGAGTAGTATATTCTTCTTTTAGCATGTCATGGCTAGTGATGAGCTCATTGTGCATCCTCTCAAGTTTATCATGTTTATCTTTAAGCTCTTTCTAAGAAGATTTGAGCTCCTTGAGTTTGGATGATATAGCATCATTTGCTTCTCTAAGCTCAATACTAGCCTTTTTGGCTATATCACATTTGGCTAAGAGAGAATCATTCTTAGCTTCTAGTTTTTTATTCTTAGCTCTACTCTTTCTAATGATCTTAGTGTATTGATTTAACAATTTAACAAGATCATCATAAGAAGGTGATTCATATTCTCATCATCACTATCACTATCATCATTGCTAGCATGTTCATCACCACTACTATCATCATTTGATACCTTGCGATCACCCTTGGTCATAAGGCATAGGTGTGTAGAGGATGATGGCGGTGGTGGCAGTGAAGATGATGAAGAGTCAATAACAATGGCGGCCACCTTCTCGTTGTCACTATCATCATCGGATGAGCCACTAGATGAATCAATGTCCGTGAGCCAATCACTGATGATGTATGTCTTTCCACTTTTCTTCTTCTTGTGGAAGTCCTTGCCATCTCTCTTCTTGTATGGCTTGTTTTTCTTCTTCTCATCTTCTTCTTTATTGCTTGAGTCATCTTTCTTGCCCTTGTACTTGTTCTTGAACTTGTCTTTCTTAGGCTTAGTGCATTGGTGTGCTAGATGACCAAGTTCTCCACAATTGTAGCAATCCATCTCTGAGATTGGCTTCCTTCTAGAGCTAGTGAAGAACTTCTTTTTTTGCCATCAAACTTGATGCCACTCTTGTTAAGCTTCTTTAGCATCTTGGCAGTTCTTCTCACCATGAGAGCAAGACTTGCATCATCAATCTCATCATCACTTGAGCTCTCATACTCAAGCCTTGCTTTGCCCTTCTCTTGGCTAGCTTTGAATGCTAAGTCTTTTTCTTTCTTCTTTGTAGAGGATGAGCCATCTTGAGGTGTGATGTGCATGTACATCTCATGAGCATTGATATTTCCCAAGATTTGTGTTGCTGTAGCGGTGGAAAGATCATCTTGATGAAGCACAGTCATAATATGCCCATATTTGTCAATGGGGAGGACACTCAAGATTTTTCTTACAACATCAGATGGTTGCATTTGAGTGAGTCAAAGCCCATTAACTTCCTCTACAAGAACATTCAAACGAGAGTACATCTCATTAGCACATTCTTTAGAAAGCATCTCAAAAGAATTTAGCTTTTTCATGACAAGATGATAGCGTTCCTCACGCTCACTCTTTGTTCCCTCATGGAGCACACAAACGTCTGACTATAGTGCATGGGAGTCCTTGTGGTTCCTTACCCGGTTAAACACATCTTTGCAAAGGCCTCTAAAGATGGTGTTCCGGGCCTTTGCATTCCATTTCTCGTAATTCATCTCATCGCCTTATAGGTGCATAGCAACCCAAGGTTTTGGGAAGCCTTGTGAGGCGGCTCTAAGTATACCAACATCTAGAGCTTCTAAATACGCCTCCATGTGGAATTTCCAATATGGAAAATCATCCCCCTCAAAGATAGGAGGAGGACCATCCCCGTGAGACATCTTTCTCTAGACGGTTAAGTCTAAATACGTGAGCACGAGGCTCTAATACTAATTGAAAGGATCAAGATGCCCAAGAGGGGGGGTGAATTGGGCTAATTCTAAATTTCTTTGCAATAATTAAACCCTATGATTAGCCCAATTAACCTCTTGTGCCTAGAAAGTGTTTCTATTGATCTAAGGCACAAAAGTTTAACAACCTATGTTCCAATCCTACTCTAGCATGGCAATTTTATGAATGTAAATAACAAAAATTGAATTGCTCAAAGTAAAGAGAGAAGGAGGAACGCGGCGATGTTTTGCCGAGGTATCGGAGAGTCGCCACTCCCCACTAGTCCTCGTTGGAGAACCCGCGCAAGGGTGTAGCTCCCCCTTGATCCGTGCAAGGATCAAGTGCTCTCTACGGGTTAATTCTTCGACACTCTATCACGGTGAATCACCCACAACCGCTCACAACTTGAGTTGGGTCATCCACAAGCTCCGTCGGATGATCACCAAGCTCCCAATCACCACCAAGCCATCTAGGTGATGGCGATCACCAAGAGTAACAAGCATGAACTCTCACTTGACCACAACAAGCCTAATGAGAAGGGTGGATGCACACTTTGCTACTCTTGCTTTCACTAATGAGGGCTCTCTTTGGGATTCTCAAATCTCAATCACCTCACTAGGACCTTGCTCTTCTTGGTACTCTCAAAGGTGTTTCTCAGCTGTTGGAATGAGCAAAAGTACCCCCTCACACGAATGGAGGAAGTATTTATAACCTTGGTTGAAAAACGAACCATTATGTGCCTCTACGGGGTGACCGGACGCTCCGATCATGTTGACCGGACGCTCCGGTCAGTTCACCCTGACTTTCAGTGTTTAAGTTGTGTCCAGACGCTGGACAGCGTTCGGTCAGCACTGACCGAACGTGTTTGGTCGTGTTTTTCCCTCTCTGGAACCTTACTTGAGTCGACTGGACGCTGGCACCCAGCGTCCGATCACTCACCTCTCAGTGTCCGGTCGCACCAGATGATTTCACCTTGATCAAATGAACTGACCGGACTCTGCTCCAGCGTCTGGTCACACCGGAACAAGCGTCCGGTCAGTATTTGACCCTCCATTCACTTCTAACTCTTGATCATACATGAATAAAGTTTGCTCCAATGGATCTAAGGGCTTTTTAGGAGCTACCTAGTGCTAGTTTTAGCAAGTGTGCACTACACCTAACCCACTAGACTCACCTAGGTCAAGCTACCCATCCATACCCCCCTTAATAGTATGGCCAAAGGAAAAACAAAGTCCTAAACTATCTCTAAGTGTCTCTTTAACTCCAATCAACACTTAGAACTAGTCCATCCTTAACATTGTCGTCCATCCTTTGAAAACTAAAATGATTTCCATCGTAGGGGCATGACCACCATGATAGCCCAATCGATCTCCATTATCGTGACCTAACTCAATTGCCTCTGCAAAACACATGTTAGTTATAGTAATCACGTATTGTCATTAATCACCAAAATACAACTAGGGGCCTAGATGCTTTTAGCCCCCATTCCGGCAGTAGGGAAAGAGGCCGCGAGTCGGTGTCGCGACGCGGAGCTCTCCGCCTATTGAACGGCGGTGGTTTCTACCAGCACCCGGAGGTTCTGGTGGATCGCCTGCTCCTAGGAGTCGACAGGCTCGGGAAGGCCGCGCAGAAGCATCGTTGTAGCGGCGATGTTCTGGCCAGCCCAAGCGAACTGTGGGGGATTATTTCCTCCATCCATGATGTTACGCTGAACCTGACAGGCGTGACCCCATGCGTCGATCACCGGGTTACGTGCGCATGGTGCAGCATGCTGCGCTGAGCGCGCCGGCGCGGGTGGCGGTAGGCTCTGCCGCCTTTGTCGTAGCTCTTCGCCATGCTCCTACACTCAAGCCAGGGCCTCTACACAAGGGTCCGGAGGGGTGTGAGTCTGTAGGGACTCCGCTACCACCGGTGACTGTCTCGGGGCATCCACCATAGCGCACTCTTGGGACAGATGGTGGCTAGGTGCCACGACGTCGCCGATGTTGGAGCCGTCGCTTTCAACCTCGTCATCCATGAGGTCGTGGAAAGAGGCGGGAGCGTACCCACCATCCCCACAAATTCAGATGTGAGAGGGGGCGGTGTTAGCAACTTTTGGAGCCCCCGTGTGTACGTGTTCACGGGGGACGTGAGGCCATAGGGGAACTGGTCGTATGGTGATTGTGGTGGGGACAACAAGGTCCCTCCGTAGAGTTGGCGAAAGACATTAAATAGCGAGTAAAGAACAATATGTACGTTACTCACAACGAGGTTTGAGCCCAGCGTGGGCTCAGAGCAAAGCGCAGGTGTCTTGTCATTGAGGTCATCGGGTGGTCCGGAGCCGATGGAGGGCGCTCCTCCTCCGACGGGCGCCGGGACAAGTGCCTCCTTGCGGAGGTAAAGCACGTCAAGCCGGGCGGCGACAAAGTCTAGGCTTCCGAAGAGGAAGGTCTGGGACGGCTCGAAGATAGGAGGAACCCACATCCCAACAGGTGGGAGCGTGGGAAACTCCAGCGAGCCAAAGCGAATTATATCGCTTGAGCCCATCATGACGAAGATGGTGGAAAGGTGGGCCATCCGATGACCAAAAGCGTGAACATACAGCATCCTCCCCATGGACGGCGCCAACTATCGGTGCGAAAAGTGACCAACACGTAAATATTTATAGTTTTGTCGTACGTTATGATCGGATGTGGCCTAGCACTCAATGATACAGGGTTTATACTGGTTCAGGCAACGTGCCCTACGTCCAGTTCCAATCGATCGGAGACTTTATTACTGAGTCTAGGTGCTCAAAGTTTGCTGTGGGGTTACAAACGAGTGGGAATAAGATGGGGGTATCAGAGGTCCGGTCCGACTCTAGACCGAAGGGCCAAGAGTGACGGGAGCTCCAACATGAGCTAAGTATTGGAACGTATGCTCTGTGTGGCTTTAGAGTTCTAGAGCCTAGCAGAGAGAGAGTCGGAATGGCTCATCCTTTTTGGAAGAGAGCGCATCTCCTTTTATAGATGAAGGGGATAGCCTTACAAGAGAGAGAGAGAAAGAGAGTGCGTGTGTGCTATCTAGTCTTGTTGCCCACGCCGTCGGGTACAAGACGGTTTGTCGGCGTCGACAACACTGTTGACGCCCAGATGCATGCAGTAGGCTCCATCGTGTTCTTCTGGTATGGCAAATGTCAGCGCCTACTATACTGTGGGACAAATGTCGGCGCCTACAATACTGTTCGTGTTCTGACATGTCTAGAAGGTTGCAGAGCACCATTCTGACATGGTCTGACAGTACTATCCTGCAGGTGTGCAGGGTACGGTCCTCGGTATTACGGTTGACTTGAGCGCCTTGCCTTATCTGCTTCGCCTGACTCTTGGGTCTTTACCGAGCGGGCGTCCCCGTTCGGTCGTTTCTAGTTGGCTCCGACCGCACCGGTCAGAGAAGAACCGTAAATAGAGGTTCAGTGTATCCCCGGTCAGAGACGCAGGTCGAAGTCAGAAGCGAGCGTCATCCCCTCCTTGGCCAGGCCTCCCGATCGTAGACGCGGGTCGGAGTCGAAAGCGAGCGGCGCCCCCTCCTTGGCCAAACCTCCCGGTCGGAGCCACGGGTCGAAGTCGGAGACGAGCGTCGTCCCCTCCTTGTCCGGGCCTCCGGTCGGAGACTTGGATCGCTCTTCCGGCCTTTTTGTTAGGTATCTGGGCCGGTTCAGGAGTCGCGCGTTGTTGTAATGCCGTCTGCTGGGCCGAGCTTTTTGCTGGGAAGCGAGCCCATCGGGGATCCTGGGTTTATGAACCCAACAGTACATTTCATATATGTGTTTGTAACTTTGTGTTGCGATTTTAGAAAAGGACTATGCTATGTTCACATTATTCAAGATATATTATTCTTAGAGAGGAAATGCTTATAATTGTCAAGATATAATGAAATGATTGAAATTTCTATTTTTTTTTTACTGAAATATGGAATCATCACTTTCTTTTTTTTCCCTCAAGTTTTAAGCCGAACCTTAACATATTATAGTAAACTTAAGTAGAAAAGGCACAATCGCAACAGAGTTGGGATGATCCAGGTTGGAACTCGGAAGTGAAGATGAACGAATCACTTTCCATAATCAGCCAGTCAAAAGTGTTTTCCTCTCACGACAAACTAGCATCAGTCGGGCTATCAGCCTAGAAACCAACCAGCGAACAGACCGAATAAGCTTAGAAAGTAGGCTAGACAAGCAAACGTCTTGTCCTTATTCCTGTCAAGCGGCGTTCCATTTCTAAACTCTGTTTATAATGGGGAATGATCCGAATCACAGAACACAAAAGTTGGCGTGCATAAAAAGCTAGGGTCTAACTGGTTGGCTTTCAATTCTTGGCCAACCGAAACCATAGTATACCAAAATTTATGGCCATCAATTAGTTCATTGCCAAATAATTGGTACACCACTATTTATGGTCAAAGTTTTGGCAAGTCTCTAGAAGGTTCTTGAGCTGCATATAAAAGAGAAAATTAGTAAGCCTTGATTTTGGCAGCCAACCAAATGCACATCTATGATTTTTTTCTCTAACTTTGGCGGCCTTAATTTTAGCAAGCCTAAATCTTAGTTTGTCATAATTGTATAGTTAGGTAAAAATTGGTAGCCAACTAATCACGCTGCTAGAGAAGAAAAGAAAAGCTCCAGTATTAGTACTGCTACGTTGTACTAGCAGCGTCGATGACGACGGGCAAGCTGAGAGAAGTCCATGGGCCGCTTGCTGTCCGCGACGCACTCGCCCGATACATGCGGCCGGCGCCTCGTGAGCCACGCACTCCCGACGCGACACGATCACACGACGATACGTGCGCCGCGAAACCTCTCCTGGTCTCCTCCCTTTTCGCCGCGTGGCCGTGGGACCCACCCACCCAGAGCTGCGAAGCGCAGGAACCGAAGCGAACGCCCAAGACGCGTCCCCACTCCCTTCGCTTTCCCTCAACAATCCGTTTCCCCTTTCCATCTCCCGCGCCCCGCCGCCACCAAATTCCATCTGCAGCCGGAGCGGCGGCTGTGCTTTCTCTCGTCAAACCACCAACCACTCCGCTAGCCACCAGTCCACCACCACGCCCGCCGCTTCCCTGCCGTGGCCTCCGTCGAGGTTGCCCCTCAAGGCCTCAACCTCAACGCCTCCACTGCACCACCCATCGATTCCAAGTGCGAAGTAACCCCTCCCCTCTACTCCCTCTAGGCTCTATCTACAAGCTACTTGCGATCATCATCCCATCCGTGCCGCGTCTTCTGTTGTCTCGCTTTCTTCAGGCTACAGGCACCACTACTATCGCGACATTTCTCTCTCTCTCTCTTTTTCTCTCCCTTTTTCACCTCCAATATTGTTAGGGTTTACGATCCGCAGGTATGCCCCAGCACTCACTCGCCAATGTTATCTGCAAGTCTCAGCGCTTGTGGATGATTTGGATCTTGGTTCCGGTTCCACCACCGTGCTCGATCTGCGCCACAACCGTTGCCTTTGCCTTTTGCTTTATTGATTGATACGTGCTTGTTGCCTGATTCGCTAACTGCAGATTTGGGGCTCTGCGTTGCAGATATTTTTTAAGTTTGGTCGAACCAGTTTCTTCGATAAAATAAAAATTTGCGTTCGGACCACAATTCTTGTTTCTAGTTGAAATAAAGCGGGGGAAAGCTTTTCTCAAAAAAAAAAAAAAAAGCTTGTTCCTTTGTCCGTTTACCGTGCTCGATCTACATCATCACTTCTGTACTTTTCTGTACTTGATGTGGTCTCCACCCTTTCTCATTAGCCTTCCTTGTAATAATATTTATTTCTTCCTTCGGTTGAACACCGGATTTATTTTGTTTTATTCTGACTGGCTTCCTTCTAGAGCTAAAACTAATTTTGACATCCTGCCACTTCACTGTTTGAAATACTATGTAGCCTGTGTATATAACTAATTAAATGTCAGTGACAGCCGATTCTCACTCATTTTCACCTGTGTGCGTGTGCAAGGTCCGTCGGAATGAGGCAGGAGGGGCCTCTGCTGTCGGTTAGGCATGATGCTGCTGGCTCCATGGCAGGAGCTATCTTCATGTCCAACACCCTCACAAGGGAGCAATGCTTCCAAGCAGGCATTTTCGGTCTACCCTTGGAGTATCGATCCTTTGTCAGCCATGTCAGAAAAGGGATGCCTTCGTTTCTCTTTGACCATACTCTGCGCAAGCTTTACGGGGTCTTTGAGGCTGCCTCTGATGGAGGCTTCAATATTAACAGTGCCGCATTTCGGTCGATTCACCGCTCATATCCTGCGCAGGTAATTCGCAGTTAATATGTGCCTCTTGGTTAATCCTACTCTTGTCAGTTTGGATCCCTTTAAACAACGATGCCTTATGAGTTATGTTTTTCCTCAGTTCTCTGTTTTCTGAATATATATGCTTGTTGCTTGCACTACATGTGAGGCTGGTTGTGCTAAGTTGAACTCGCTAAAACTGGGAATACTGTAAGCTGTGTAAGACCAAGAACCGAATCTTGACAATAAATACCTTGGTTTTTTTCTTCTTGTTGTTAATATAAAATATAAAATTTTATGATGGGACTAGGAATAGAAGTGCTCACATTGCTTTTCATGTCTATGACTTGTGCACATTAGATACATCAGCTAAGATATACTAGATCTTGGACAAAGCTGCTTTGATGGTATAGATGATTATATAAAGATAAACTATTCGTTCTGTTTTTGAGCTGTTCTTTTTTCCCCTCTCTAGGTTCCCATCAATATTATTTGGAAGTGCAAACCACTAAGTGAAGATGAGTTTTTTCCTGCTATAGAAGACAACTACTATCAGCCAAGGAAGTTCTACTTTGACCTTTCATATGAGCAGGTTTGCTTCACTACTGCTTTGCTACATGATGTTAGAAATGCACCTTCTGATAGCACGGCTATGACAATGGAAACTTCTTCTGACTAGCAGGTTGTTCGGCTTTATGAACTGTTTGATGACAAGAGGGTAGGACGCCCTATTCATGACTATCCACAAAATGAGTGTTTGCAAACAAACTGCTCCAGCAAAGGGATACCTGACAAAGAAAACTTGACTCCAGACCCTCCTCATTCCAGTGATCAATTGCCCCTTTTGGTTCCCAACATTTCAGAAGTCATAAGATGTTCTACTCCTACAAGAATGCACACAGATGTACCACTTAATGTTGTGGCACACCGGGACATGCCGATGCCCTTAGGAGCTGAAATTAGTGGAGCTCAAATTGCTCCCACCTGCAGCTCCCATCATGACCAAATAGAACCTTTTTCTCAAAGAGAGTTTTTCCCAGCTGCTTCAGTGACAGATGCTGTTTCAACTCAAGTATCTGCCCCTTGCTCTGAAACTGCTAGGCACTACCAGTTGGTTGGGCAATCACATCCATTACCACACAACTATCCACAGAATATCTTGCCTGCTGGATTTACAGCCCAGGGACCAATTGAAGGATCTAAATTTGTTGCAAACCAATCGTATCCATTATGCCGTGGTCATATGCACAATGGCTTATTAACTTCTGGATATGGAACTCAAAATCCAACTTACAAAGGGATGAATCACTTGAATTCAACTTTTCCTCCGTATGACCGATTATATCCTCGTTTGCCAGTGTTGAACCCACAAAGTAACTCTGACTATCAGGGTCAATGTGACATCTGCTTCAACCAAGGCCGCCCTGATACACATAATGGCATACATGCATATGAGCGTCAGTGTTTAAGTGAAGGAGAAGTGCTAACAATGGAGGAACTGAACCAACAAGATATTCCCACATGCCCACAAGTTATTGGATGTGATGGGAAAACAGTATCAGCAATCCATCAGCAGAAGATGAGTTCTACTGATTACATTCAGATCCCTGATTGTGATGAAGACTTTGAAAATGATCAGATGAAACATGGTACCCATGGCAATGCCTCAGATTCATCAGATGTTGAAAATGGTATTGTTGATCCACGATATACACAACATACTGTAGGAGCTGAAAACGACACAAAGGATCAGTGTAGCCTGCCAATAAAAGGTGTATTTTCTCGTTTATCAGTGAGGAAGCAACTGACTTCTCAAGAGGCCACTGGTCCCACGCTCAAACAATTGGTTTCTTCTCTTTCTCGGAAGACAGAACAGTGGAGCCACAAAAATAGACCAATTGAAGATGGTCTTATTATTCCGTTGATCGGGGAGCAGGCTGTGGACTGTTCTCATGCATCGCTGAACCAGCTGAGTCAACTAGATCTGGAAGAAGACGTAAGCATAGAGCCACAACTTCCCTTGTTGAACTTCAAGAGACGCAGTGAAGCAGGGAAGGCGTATGCAAATTTAGGAAAGGAGATCAGTGGGAAAGGGAAGAGAAGAAAGCTTGTGCGTCCTTCCTTTGAAGAAAACAATGCTTCTTCAAATGTTGGAGAACAGCTTAAAGGAAATTGCACACAGGACAGGAATCAAAACCATCAGGGAAGTGAAAAGCATTTTGACATTGACCTAAACATACCTGCAGCACCAATAGACAACAATCCAGTGGAGTTTAACAGAATTGCAGTGTGTCCTAGTGTTATTATCAAGGTACAAACAAAGAAACCGTATGAAATAGATACAAACAAGGCAAATTCCTCAAATGTGATGGAGACGACTGAAGAACAAGATCCATCCAGTGCACCTGCACAAAAGGTTAACACTGATTTTGACATCGCAGACTTGAACACAATGGATGAATCGAAACTTCGTACAATCCTAGATCATACATCATCATTGTTGCAAGCACTTGCTAAGCTAAAAAATGGGAAGTCCGACAACTGTGAACAGGCTACGTCAAGCATCTGCCTTGAAGATAAGAAGGTAAACATGCCATTGAACTCTGGTGGGGGCACCAAACCTGAGGGCAATTAGCAGTAGCAGCAAAGAGGGGAGTCCTCTCCATCTCGATTGGAATATATATGCCAGCGCGAGATTGTAGTTTACCGTCAGTACATGTAGCAACGGGTTTATCTTTCTTCATGGTAGTAGCATTTCGTTTTTTTTGGGGGTGACTGTGGGGGGTTATGTTCCCGGAAGAGTGACCATCTCCACTCGTTGGAACTTACACAACAGCTTCTCGAAACAAACTATGTTAACCATGGAATCGTGCATTAAACTTCTGTGTTTATTTACATGTTTCCTACTGTTTATATCCTTCCGTGTGCTACTGCAATTTTAGTGACAAGAAATTTTAGTTCCATGCACTGTCTAATGCAAAGATTTTCGTTAAAACTTCTGTGTTTATTTACATGTTTCCTACTGTTTATATGCTTCCGTGTGCTACTGCAATTTTAGTGACAAGAAATTATTGAATTTTCTGCCAGGCTGCTTTTATTTTTATGTTTCGTGTATGACAGAGGATGTTGAGATGACAGATGAACACATCTAAACACGGTCAGACATGATTTTTTTTAGCAGTGAGCACGGGTCACGGCCATTAAGCTTGAAAAACATATCACTACACCTGACCAGGGCAACTGATATAACAAAAGATGTACAACATTTGGACCTCATCTCGTGGAGCTTTGCCCTCTGTTTTTTGTCCTACCTATTTCTCCTGGTCTATGTCAGAGGACCACCTTGTGTTACTGTACAATTTCTCCCGAGTTGAAGATAACTTTATGTACATTATTACATTAACATTTCACAACATGAGCATCATCTCACAGAGCTTCCTGGTGTTGTTGGACTTGAGGGCGTTCGTGGACTTGAGGCTTGAGGGCGTTCGTGGACTTGAGGGCGTTCGTGGGATGACAAACCGGTCGACAATGCGCACCGCATTGATTGGGTCCAGACCCGACGCAGCCCTCCATTTGCTTGGGAACTTCCTGGTGTAGCTCATCTGGTCTGGAGTGGCTGCTTGGGTTCCATGTCCCAGTCTGGATCCAGCATCCAATCCTTTGGCACCTGGTTCATTCACAAAACTGAATCATTTTACAGAATGTTTGTTTCAAAAAAATCATTTTTACAGAATGGCAGCATAGTTGTTTTTTTTTTTGTGAAAAGTATTGAAGTCAGCGAGCTTCTCACCTTGTCCACGGCCAGGGTGAAGACCTCAAGGTCTCCATTTTTCTTGATGTGGAATCGTGTGAATGCCTTATAATTTGCTATGCGCAGCGAGGAGAAGGCCTCGTCGAAATGGATATGGAACCAGTTTATGCACAAATATAGATGATGGCACCTCCCCGGGGAAGGGACTCTATTCCTTTTCTGCAGATTGTACTTCTAGTTACTGCCATAACCTGAAAGAGAGCATATATGGCGTAAGTGGCAAACAGCACCAACAATCAGAAATGATCTCATTATAGCTTACAAAAATGAAAGAATAACCTCGGATGTCGAATGCCGACATGAGGTACTTAATACATGCAGGGTAAAGTCCAAAGGTCCAATGCTCCAGACGAGCGCGAAGTCCCGTGGGATCAGGAAAATGCAGCATGTTCGGTCGGCTGGTGTTTGTCGTAAACGATCGTAAATTTTTAGCTGGAATAATATTTTTCTCTCATACAAACCAGCCAGCAGTATTTCTTCACGAACCAGCCTGCCGAACTGGCTGATGTTCGCTTTCCACTTTTCGGTACCATTCATAAAGGGTAGGGTAGCCTGCGAACAAGTAAAACAACAATTCCATTTTACATTGTGGATGACAAACATAATAACACACGAGGCCACCTCAAAGAACATACAGCTGTTGCAAGCTACTACACTATCCAGAGAATATAGGGCAGGTCATGAATCATACTGCTCTTCTGCAAATTATGGTTGAGCTTTCTTTAGGAAAAATTGTTTAGCGATGTAAGAATCAAAGCTGTAGTGTTAAAGGATCTGACTGGAAAGAAAATAACTGGTGCACTTGTGACACTATAATCTTATACTTAAGGGTTCAAGACAAACAACCTAGAATGGTACTCCCTCCGTACTAAAAAATAAAGTCATTTTGGACGAGGCTTAGGTCAAACATTGGGAATATAAATCATGAATAACGTTTTAAGTTGTTGAGTTTGTAAATGTGAAAACCATATGTATAGATTTATCTTAAAAAATACTTTTACAAAAATTTACATATATCACTTTTTAATAAATATCTTTATAAAAAATAAGTAGTCAAAGCTATGTTTTGGAGACCGTGTCGCTGTCCAAAACAAGTTCATTTTTTTTATATAGAGGGAGTACATGTTATCAGGCAACGATGCACACAAAAAGAAATGAGAGGAAATGTGAGGAGAGACAGACGAACCTGATGTTGCTAATAGATGGTTGCGAATGCAGATTTCAATAGCTAATTCCATAAATAGCATCAGTAGCACTGCCGAAGTAAGATGAGCAGCGGCATGAAGAAAACCAAGCAAAACACGTCTCCTACGCGACAGTTTCGTGGGTACAAAGAAAAATGATACCATCAATAGAGTAACAACACCACCTAGGGACACATAGGATCGCTCAAGAATCTCAAAAACGACCTACCTCCTTAAACAGTTAATAGCTAGCGAAATTAGGCTATAGCGTCTAAATTGTACATACAGTGAAGCAAATAACTAGATTCTCCTCAAACAACCGTAGCCGGAGATCTAGGGCGTGCTTGGAATCTTTGCTGTTGTTGCTCGCCTCGCCTTGTCCTAGCCAGCAAAGCAAAGTGAGATTGCTTTCTCTGTTTGGTGGTTCTGCAGCTAGTAGCCTTTTCATCGCGGCTTCAAACAGTACTAGCCACTGCTGCCCGCGCTTCGCTGCGGGTGATGTGCTTGGTATAGGTGGCTCATATGTTTAATATGTTCCTCATCGTGTTGGTACAAAATGTTGGTCTATTTGATACATTAAACGGGTAAATATGGGAAGGAAATGTAACATGGCTTCTTTCATTACAATGTTGTAAACGAATATAGAGGTTGATTGTCATTACATGGTGCCTATTGTAGGCCAGCAAATCAATGACATGTTAGTGGAAAGAAGTATTTGATAGAGTTAGGCTCAAGCAACTAAGACACTTAGATTCAAAGCACAACCTTAGCTAGGATTGTATTATAGGTGGAAAGAGCAAAAACTACAACACAAGTATGCCTCTTAACGTGAGGATTTACAAAAGAGTGAATTAGGATCCACTCTTCTTAAGTGAAACTACAACACATTTCGTAAATCTGGAATCACACGAAAGACTACACGGCGTAGAACACTAAATTATACCGGGATTTAAAGTTACATGGTTAAGAGCAACCTAGTACAACCAAGGCTTAGTCCAGAAGTCGGGATAGACGAGGGCAATGAAGAAACAACAAGATAATGATTATCCAAAACATGGCGTATGACCAACAGATCCAGAAAACAGGAGACTGAGAAGTAAAACATCGTTAACCCTAAGACCAAACTAACCAACGGTAGACTTGAACTTCTTTGAAAACCAGATCCTTTCTTCTCAGATTACACCATCACCTCTGTCAAACGAACCTAGTTCCACAATGACGACTGGATCTCTTAGCTCTGGTTCGGATTCGAGAGGGACGAGGATGAAGGAGAAGAGGAAGGACCAAGGGCATCTTATAGTGGTGAACGTAGATAGGGCGCAGCGCACCGAAAGTGGAGATGGCATGGATGGGAAACACTGCTAGTTCACGCTGTGATGATACAGCCGGCCATGGCGTGCTTCTTGCGCAAGCGAGCGGAGGGGGATAAAGGAGAGGAGAGAGGGTTCGCTCGATGAGGGAGGCGTGCGGGCGACCTTGTCCCCAAAAGAAGAAAGAAGGGAGGGGGGTCTGGTACGGGGACGAGGGCGAGTATCAAAAGCGGACCGGAGGACGGGAAAAGTAGAGGCGCACAGCGCACGAGGACGGCGAGTGCGGCATGATGTCGTGGCCATGCGAGGAGAAGGTGCTAACGGGCCCGACACCGACGGCGTCTGTGGGGCACGCGGTGACAGTGACCCGACGTGCGTAGTGTGGTAGAGCTGGGCACAGTGCTTGGTACTTGACATCCACTCAGGCTTTTCTAAGCACTCCCTACTACCCAAGGCTAACTTTTCCTAGGTGTTCTTTCCTTCCCTTCCTTGTCCACAATATGCGCCAACCTTTGTATGAAGTGAGATCGCAACATCTTTTCAGAATTATCTGAACCATGAGGATGCCAGTGACCTCTATTTAGGCATGGCTCCCTTTGCTTTGCTCTGTTGGCTATGTACACCACACCCTGATACCCACATCTTTTTTTTACCTTTTTTCGGTAAAACTATACCGTACTCGAGTGTTTCTCGAGCGGTGAGCACTCAATTTTCTATGGGTACGATCCAAAACCGATCCAGCACGGACAGCCGCCCGCGCCTGTGCACGACGCGTGCTCCAGAGTCCAACGCGTGTTGCCCCGAGGTGCATGGTCTGGTCCGCCTCTGCACCGACCAATTGCAGGTGCATGCATGGCGTGCTGTGGTGTGGTAGACCAGACCAGGGTCACCCGCTGCCATCAATCACCTCGCCCGCTGCATGAACCTATGCATGCATAACTATTTGTAGCGGTAGATAAGTTTGACTTAGAAAAAAGCAAAATAAACTATAATTTGGATTAGAGGGAGCAGTGGTCAACTCTTTATGAACAATTCTAGTAGTCATTTAACATTTGGGTTGCACGGTTGGATGTTCTCTCTTCGTTTTCTACAAGTAAAATAATTGGATAAGAGTTTTGCAGCCCCTAAATGGACTTGTTTGGTTCATGGGCTCATGGGCAAACTCGCCGAGCAATCTTTAGTCTTTGATTCTTTGCACTGTTTGACCACTTCAGCTGTCATGTTTTCTTAGCTCCGTCTCACATGCTGTAGATTTATTTTATAGCCACAACTTCTCACTATTGTGCAGTCCAAAGTTTTCGTCAGGAGTCCAAATTCTCCGCCACAAGAAGTGTGGCTCGTTACACTTGATGACTTGACTAAGCTTAGCCGTGGCAATAGTGGCGGAGCCGCAGGGTATGCCGGGTATGCACCGGCATACCCTGCAAAACCGGCGGCAAGTAGTATATATATACTATATAATATAGTGTATACGCTGTATTTATAAAAAATAAAAATTAAAAAGCATACCTGGACACCATCGCTTGATGACGGGAGGCCCATGTAACGCGGTCCACTCGGCAAGTGAACCCATACGGTATGCGCGCTCTGAGTCTCCGACTCTGTACACGACGTTTCAGTTTCCTAATTTGAGTACGGAGCCACGGAGGAACACACCACCTGCGCCTGACGCCCTAACCGAGTGAGTCGAGTTGGTGCCGCCCTAGCCCCTGGTGCCTGCCGGCTGCCGCCCTCCGCCCTGCTCTGAATTGGAGGATCGCCGTCTATTTCTCGCACATCTCGTCTGCAATATTTATGGTAATTTAAACTTTGTTCTTCAGGTTTTTATAGAAAAGTATTGTTTAGCCTTTTGAATGATTGTCTAGTCACTTTCGTTGAGCGAGATGTTTTTTTAAAGTTGATGAAAATGATATAGTCTAGACATTCATGTCCCTTTGTAAGCGTCGAATAAACCGATGAGAAAAATAGCATTGTAAGTCTCCGGTACCCTTTTATGGCTATATTTGAACTATTTATATTGTATTTAGTGGATGGTCTGAATCTAATCCTTGAAAGTATCGAATCATATTGTAAAATTTACAATTATTATCGAATTGCTAAAATGGATTTACCGAATTGTATATGAAAAATTTTGAGCGGCGTACCCTAAGCTAAAATCCTAGATTCGCCACTGCGTGGCAAGGTTAAGCATGAAATAAACTATAACCAATGGCACTCCTAGCTACAAGTATCAGGGTTAAATTTAATTAATGTACCCGAAAGATCCCTTGATACAATCTTGGATTCTTCGTGAATGAGCATCTATATATGCAAGCAGAATGCATGCATCTATATATGCTAACGATCTTTCGTGTTCTAATCGGCCGTGTGTTCGTGTCATGTTCTTGTCTGTCTCATAAGGGCGTTGTGAACCACGGGGCGTCGGTGCGGGTGGCCCACGACACCGAGAAGGAAGGCAAAGGTGAGAGGCAGTGGAACCGGTTTCTTTCTTTCCAGTGTGGCCTTTTGCTGCTTCGATTGGTTCTTGCGGCTGAACTGAACCCTGTGAGGTTTCTTGGTTTGCCTCAGGCTACTTGGAGGATAGGAGGCCAGTGTGCAACATGGACCCGTACGTGGTGACCTCGCTGATCGCAGAGACAACCATCCTATGGGAGCCCAGCCACTCCAACGGCAGTGGCAAGGGCGCTGTGGCTCCTTGATTCTCCAGCGGGGACTGACCTACCTCTGTGTGAGAGGCGGGCTGCGTAGATGGCAAATGAGACTGACGCTGTCAGAAACTTGAGATGCCCATAATAATAGCTGCGGGTGATGTGCTTGGTATAGGGAAAAATTTGAGAAATATGGCTCATATGTCTAATATGTTTTCTCATCGTGTTGGTACGGAACGTTGGTCTCAATATTGTAAACGAACATAGAGGTTGGTTGTCATTACATGGTGCCTATTCTAGGCCAGCAAATCAATGACATGTTAGTGGAAAGAAGTATTTGATGGAGTTGGGCTCAAGCAACTAACACACCTAGATTTAAAGCACAACATTGGGTAGGATTACATTATAGGTGGGAATAGCAAAAACTACAACACAAGTACTTCTCCTAACGTGAGGGTTTATAAAAAAGTGAATTAGGATCCACTCCCCTTAGGCGAAACTGCAACACGCATCCAACAACTATGGACGACAACAACGGCAAGAGTACAATACAGGAGGACAGCGACAAAAAGCACTACTACTACGGGTACAGCATCCCAAGGCAACTAATCTACCTTGGAACCACACATCTTTATTCCTGTGCTCGGTGGATTCTTCTACCACCCTGGCTATGGATCCGCATCTTTTCGTGGCAATGGCTGAGTGAGAAGAACCAAGGGTTCTGCTTCTCACACTTCCGAAGGTGG
Source organism: Miscanthus floridulus (assembly GCF_019320115.1). NCBI lineage: Eukaryota > Viridiplantae > Streptophyta > Magnoliopsida > Poales > Poaceae > Miscanthus > Miscanthus floridulus. The sequence continues at coordinate 61,371,128 of NC_089582.1, forward strand.
AGGTGCTGGCGGTTCTGCATCACCGGTTCTCCTTCCTTCAGGCGGGTGGATAGGGATCCCCTCCAAGATCGGGGCATCCTACCTCTCATCAACCAGCGTCCTCCGCTTGGCCCTAGTGAACAAATAGGCCTCACCCAGCTGGTGAACATGCTGATCTTTAGCCTCCTTTAGAGCTTCTGACATGGCAGTCTCCCGGCTCTCAGTAGCTGCAGCACTGGCTTGCGCTTCGGCGAGCTGCACCTGGAGCATCCGAGTGAAGATCTCGGCTTCTTCGGCACGCTGGAAGCATGCCCTCAGCTCCAAGGCTTGCCGGTCATACTGCTCATCCAGAGCAAGTAGGTACGTGGTCAAGTGCACCATGGTAGGACTATCTTCTTACGCATCCCGCCCTTGCAAAGCCTCCATGTGAGCCTTCCATGCCCACCGATTCCTATCCAAGGGTGGAAAGAACCTCATGGGGGTACGGGCAATGGGCTCTTCATAGAGCTGGCAAAGGTATCGCAAGGCTTTACGGGCCACAACCTGATAGGTGTCAGTGAAGCTAAACCCGGTTGCAGTCATACTCTAGGCTTCGGTGATGTCGGGGAACTCTTCACTCTTCCCAATGTAGATGATAACCTCACACCGATCGGTGCCATGCTTCTCATACTCATGGCCCTCATACTCGGGATGATCTTTGACTCCGAGCTTTTGCAGGGTGGCATGCAGGATTCTAGGAAAACCCTCAACGTTCAGGCAGTAACTACTAACCCAGGCTCCTGCCATTTCTGGCGGTGGCTACAAAGAAGGGCTGAGCAAAAAGCTTGCTTAAAGGGAAAACCTAAGTGAGCTAAAGTGCGCTGAGTGGTGGTACCAATGGCTAAGCCAGGCTCTGCTTATAAAGGCAGAGCGGTCTGTGGTCCTGGCACGGTTCACTTAGAACTGATGAAGATCACTACTTTCCGTCTTTGTCCTACAAGCATGTGTACTGCTTTTGTTTTCCCTTCCCATTTTATCTTTAGTCAGTGCTTCCGTGGAGGCTTCTAGTTGTTCAGTGTCCATAGCTAACAGACCTAGAGATTGCTAAATTCTATATACATTCAATTTTCATGGGCGCATGCATCTTATGTCTTATCATAGGCGTATCCATCCTGACTACTAAACATCTCTGCTTATTAAACATGTCAATAGGACTTTGGTTCTTTACTTAGCAAATTGTGTTTTTGGTATGGGAAAAGGACATTGAAGTGTTAGTATTTTTGTGGGGATGGGTTGAAGGGTCGAGATGGTGACTAGAGGGGGGGTGAATAGTCTTTTCTAAAACTTAATCGCGTCGGCTAACCGATACAAGTGCGGAATTAAAACTATCGGTCTAGCCAAGACTATACCCCACTATATATGTTCACTAGCACCTTGCAAGGATAACAATTATGCAACAAAGGTGCCGGGCTAGTTAGAGCTCTCCTAAACAATTCTAGGAGCAAGGTTACACAAACCTATGCCACTAGTACTTTAAGCAACAAGGGAGCTCCTACACATGCTAGTAAGCAAAAACACAAAGCTAACGATGCTCACTAGCAATGCTCAATAACAAGGCAACCAATGCCTAATTAGAGAGCGTAAATACTTAGCTACACAAACTAAGCAATGTGACCAACAAGGTTACTAAAACCAAATTAGCCACGCAAGGGAGCTACTTCTATGCTACACAAGCAAGAAGGTAATTAGCAAGCTACACAAGCTATCTAATTACAAGAGCAACTACACAAGCTTAATATGTATAAAAGTAATTGCAAGCTTGTGTAATGGGGATGCAAACCAATAGGAAGAACAAGGTTGACACGATGATTTTTCTCCCGAGGTTCACGTGTTTGCCAACACGCTAGTCCCCGTTGTGTCGACCGCTCACTTGGTGGTTCGGCAGCTAATTAGCATCACCCGCTAAGCCCGCATGTCGGACGCCGCAAGAACCTACCCCGAAAGTGAGGGTAGCTCAATGACACGCTTTACTAGAGTTTCTCTTCGCGGCTCCCGCGGGGCGAGCACAATGCCCCTCACAAGCACTTCTCCGGAGCGCCGCACAAGCTTCTTGCGCGCTTCGATGGAGACCACCACCAAGCCGTCTAGGAGGTGGCAACCTCCAAGAGTAACAAGCACCACCGGCTTGCAACTCGATCACCTAGTGCCACTCGATGCAACCTCACGATGCAATCGCACTAGAATCGCTCACTCACATAATTGAATGATCACTATCAAGTATATGTGTGATGGAGGGCTCCCAAGCACTCACAAGCATGGACACTAAGTCCCTTGAGGTGCTCAGCACCAGCCATGGCCGAAGGCCACTTCTATTTATAGCCCCAAGGGCTAAACTAGTCGTTACCCCTTCATTGGGCAACGGTCGGGCCGACCGAACGCTCCGGTCGTGTTGACCGGACGCTGGACCTCAGCGTCCGGTCGCTCGTAGACGACCACGTGTCCTGATTCCAACGGTCACTTGACCTGACCGGACGTAGCAGCTTCAACTGACCGGACGCTGGACCCTCAGCGTCCGGTCGTTTCTAGTAAGCTCCCGAGCATGACCGGACGTGTCCGGTCGAACGCGATCGGACGCAGCACCAGCGTCCGATCACTCTCCAGCTACTGCTACACTCCATGTCAGCGTGACCGGACGCAGGCAGTCAACGTCCGGTGCATTTGGATCCAGCGTCCGGTCACATGATCGACGTTGGCATCTCCTCCATTCTCTTCACCCTTGCTCAAGTGTGCTAACCACAAGAATTTGCATCTGGCGCAATAGAAAATAGGCATTCCATTTCTCGAAAGCACCGAATCCCGCCGAGCTTGCTCGGCGGGAGGGAGAGAGGGACCCAAAACCCATCTCAACCCTGCAAACACCACCTCCTTTGTAAATGTGCCAACACCACCAAGTGTTCACCACCATGTGTATATGTGTTAGCTTTTCACAATCATTTCCCAAAGGATGTTAGCCACTCAACTTGCCACGCCACTAGATCCTAGCGACAATGCAAAGTTAGATCACTCGAGTGGTACTAGATGACCGATATGCAAATAAGTTTGCCCCTCTTGATAGTACGGCCATCTATCCTAAACCCGGTCATAAACTTCTCTACACACCTATGACCGGTGAAATGAAATGCCCTAGGTTATACCTTTGCCTTGCGCATTCCATTCCATCTCCTTCAATGTCGATGCAACACATGCACTAACATGATCAACAATGATATGATCCACTTCATATCATCACATAATCATATTGGTTCATCGATCTTGACTTTACTTACTCTTCACCGTTGCCATCGTCCATCGGCGCCAAGTCTTGCTCAAGCTTCACCGCCACGCGGTCCATCACTCCAAAGCCTTCGACTTGCCCTTCACGCTTGCAACCGGTCCATCAAGCCAAGTCTTGTCTTGATCTTCTCCACCTTGATCACATGACTCAATGTCATGTCTCATGTGCATTTAAGCTCCTTCATCATCACATGTGTGAGCTTTGCAACATCTCCAAGCCATTTTCACCTCCATGGCATATGTTACTCACACACATGTACCTGTGGACTAATCACCTATGTATCTCACATAAACACAATTAGTCCACCTAAGTTGTCACTCAATTACCAAAACCAAACAAGGACCTTTCATGGGTGCTAGTTGGTCTGAAGCCACTACTGGTTTAAAGGCGTGCATGCATGCACTGCTGTTGCCATTGGTCCACTTTTGATGTATTCTCGTAGAGAAAGGACAGGCCATAAAATTTTACCTTCTCACAAGGAGATAAGAACAGGTATAGCTGGGGCACCGGCCATGCATGCAAAGCAAGCAAGGGCCCAGCAGCATGCACGTACGCATACTCGCATGCATGCCAACCACCATGCTAATTAGGCACCGGCCATGCAGGCACACCGTCCGTCTATTACATGCATGGATGCATGTGTAAGTACAAATGTTCCTGCATGGTCAGTGGATTATTTTTATCTGATGGTAAAGAGGAGAGACATTAAATGTGTTCACCTGCCCAACTTGTTTTTATGTGATGGTAGCATGAAGGGAAGGCATTAAATGCATCTACCTGCTTTCAACCCACCATGCGTAGGCAAAGATGTCAGACTACACCAAGACCAATGACCACTCTACCATTACAATCACTCGCTCCGATGGCGAAGGACCCAATGCGCGTTCTTTTATTACAAGAGAAAAACATTATTATTTTACTAAAACAGTACGCCGAATAAGTTCTAAGCGCAAACGAACAGGGCGTTCGGTAACATTCCCGCAAGAACGTGTGCCACAAGACCGCACGCCCAGGCGAACATTTCCGCAAGAACATGTGTGGTTTGCCACAAGACCACGACAATTGTCATGTGCGGGGACAGAAAACAGAGCAGGGACGCGCCCAGCAATAAAGCATCCGTTTGGAACACAATGAATTTGCAAGGAAACTAAAAACAGAAACTAGTTTCCTTACAAAAGATATCACTTCACATATGGAGTATATGCCAGTTCAGATACTATAGTCTTCAGTGTGAGTGCAAATACGGGCACAAATGCCAGTTCAGATACTGTAATCTTCAGTGTGATGAGTGCTCAATCAGCCATCTTCAGAACAAGGCTGCTGAAGAGCTGGAACCAAAAAAACAAGTGGCAATGGCTAATTTCAACAAGTTCAAGAACTGCCATGAGTGAAGTGGATAACGTTTGGGCAGGATTGCTATACAAATGAGGGGGTGATAACTGAATTCAACGAATAAACTATCATGCCTAGTGGAGCCACTGGGCAGCTTCAGATTTCCCCAGTGCCAAGTGGTTTCCTTGAAGCATCACCAGAAGCCCAAACTTGGTAGTCTTTAACAAGCTGAAACAACAAAATAGGAAATCATTTAGAAAAAAAAATATAAATTTAAAGACAAATATGGAAAAGTTGCTCATGAGTCACGACCATCCCTAGACTCAACGTAGTTCCATTTGGCAATTAAACATATCTTTCCCCATATATGGGTCTTCTTTTTAGGTCATCTAGTTCATCATGTATTAGATAGCAAGCAGAACTGAAAACTGTTGCGACTGATTTGTTGTGAGAGAAAAACACTGTTTCGATTGAAAAAAACAAGCTGAAAAGTACGGATTATAAGAGAAACGAACAAGGCCTCATCATTGATTGGCCAGTAAAAATAGATAATGTGGCATGAACAAATGCTATAGGTAAAATAGAGCAACCTTGGCTTAATAGGAGTCTTTTTAAAAAAAAAGGAGAACTGTTCGATTTACAATAAAGAGAGGTAATTCTAGAAATATAATTTCATCTCAAATTCCTATATCAGTATTTTATCTTATAAACCAACTCATTCTTTACTGCTCTAACACAAATTCTTCTAGAGTTGTAATCCAAAAGAAACATGTACTGCAGCTTGGAAGAAAGAGTGAAGACTGAACTGAAGAAAATGTTAATAAAAAAGTAGCTATGGCACGTCAAATAAAATTAAACCAACCTGCTTTAGAAATCTTGGAAGCATGACTCTGAGTAACTGTTCAAGCACGTGCCTGCCACTTGATTCAATGGCTTCAACTGGTATTGCTCGAAATGGAAAAGGTATATTGATTGCAACCTGAAGATTATCAAAATAAGCTGATTATTGTGTTCAAATCAATGATGATTAAACTATGCAAGCTGGGAGCTTGAGAGTGCCTACCTCTATTGTAGTATCTGATGTAAGCTGTTGAATGGTCGAATCTTGCGACCTGCTGCTGCAGAAAACCCTATTCTCCATGGAAGCTGCATCCCACAGCAAATCAAGTCAATGATATCCTGGAACCATGGTTAAATAGTTTATTTATATATGGAAAGAAACCACTATGGATTAGGTGTATTAAACTTTGCTGGATGAGCTAATATAGGTCGACTATGAAAATCTGCAATTATGCCACTAAATATTTGCCTTTCTTTGTCTATCAGAACCATACAAACTTTCCAACAAATTATTAAGTCAAAGAAGTTCGGCAAAAACTAAAAAGAAACTAAGAATAAGATTGTCAACGAGTTAGTTGACACCTATGAGGATATGCCAACGAATTATGTTTGATTTTTGTCCCTTCTCAAATAAACAGAGCATAGAATCACACAAATAGCAGACAAGGGTTTCTCATGCTTATGTGGAATGGTTTCTTTTAAAAAATGCTTATGCAGAATGGTTAAACTTTAATTTGATGGGCCCTTTGGTTAGGTGACCAAAGACTATGTCATAGTAGAATGAAGCTTTTTAAGCCAAAACAGGACGTTAATTTTATAGGACCTTACATGTTTGCTGCAGTTGGAAGAAGAGGGATATTCTTTTAAAACTCTTTAGTTTTTAGTGTATCAACCAAGTTGTGATCACAGCAGTGATGGTTAGCCATTAATAGAAACATAAATCAAAGGCTGTAAGCATCACAGCATGGGATTAGCCATTACAAGCATCAGAAATCAAAACGCATTCCGTTGCATGTGTGTGAGAAGTTTGGCAATACCACTGTGGGAATGATACTCGGCGGTTTAGCATCAACCGCTTTATGTGACATGCCAATGATAAGCATTTTCAGCTTATTTGAGCATTGATTAGGTAATATTATGTAGAATCCATCGACTGAGCCAGTGATTAACAAGAATCAGCAATCAGGCAAGTATCTAGTGAGAACAACGAACCTTACCTGAGAATTTATCATTTTGGGCCTCCACGAGCGGTGACCCCTCCAGCTGCAAGCCGAACCAAATAACCATATCAGCGAGACACTAATCGACTAATCGCTGCTCAGAAAATAAACAACTGCCGCCATTACTAAAGCCTGAAGTTTGTATGGCGAAAGGTACCTTGCAGGAGAGGAGGCGAATGCAACAGCCGTCGGGTTCCTCATCGACGCGGACAAGGAGGACGGGGCAGACCTCAAGCGCGAAGAAGCGGAAGCGGTACACGTAGCACCGGAAGGTGGAGTCGTCGACGCGCTCGATGCGCTCGGCGTCCAGCACCGAGTACTGCCTGGCCGGCAAGCTCATGTACTCCGCTGCAGGAGGCAAACAGGCATGCATCTCAAGCGACCCCTCAACCAGCGAGCAAGTAGAGACCATGAAGTCTGGGGAGAGTTCGGGAGGGGGGAAGGCTCCGGGTACCGAGCGGGCGGGCCAGCTGCTGGACGGGGATGGACTCAGAGCTGCGGGCGATGAACCGCGCCTTGGGGGCGGACGATGACGACGAGACGGCGGATGATGACGAAGAGGAGGAGGAGGCGCGGACGACGGCGCGGCAGCGGCGGAAGGCGGCGGGGAGCGGAGGCGGCGAGCGGAGTGACGCAGCCATTGGGCGCCTGCATGCGTAACTGTGCCGTGCGCGGCCGCGTCGTTCGCCTTGCCGGTGAGTGGCAGCGGGCGGTTGCGTGCCGTCCCCCACGAGAGGAGACGAGGAGCGAGGGAACTGGGCTGAGCCAGGAAAATGAAGTAAGCAAGCAAGCAAGTGTCAGCGGCTTCTGCATGCACGCAAGGAAGGCCCCAGCGGCATATGAGGATGCGTGCGGATCATATGCTAGTTAGGCACCGACCATGTATGTGAAGAATCCACCGTCCTCTGTTAGGCGTCACCGTCCATTTGTGTGTCGCGTACAATCAGTAGAAAGCCGTACTTCATTTAATGGGTGCAGTTGTTTCATATATCTCATCTGAGCCGTGGAATTTCTATCTAACGCACCAAATAAAAAGAGCATACGTGGACACCCTGGGAGACCGCCGATTCGGCGTGCCTTTATATCTTTAATAGGACAGAAAGACACGACCGAGCAGCTAGCTCTTGCTCACGCGGGCGAGCCAATTTGGCTCGCCTGCACGGGCAAGAAAATCCTTCCCGAGGTGAGCGAGCCGGGCAAAGCAAGATTTCAGACTCTTACCAAGCAGCCCCTTAGACTGACTCCAACAACGTGACCCAAATCGGATACCCATTTCACCGTTTAGGTAACGCACAGTAAAAAAAGCTACGAACCCCAAAATCCCACAAAAAAATATCCGTGCTCTCTCTCTCCTCTCTCTCTCCACGCTCCCTCACTCTCTTCTCTCCCCAGGCGGCAACAGCACCTCGCCAGCGGCGGCAGCAGGGCCACGACGCCCCTCGGCACGACGGCGCACCGGCGCAGGCAGGGCTCGGCGGTCTTGCGCTGGCGGCCTAAGCGAGGGCACCTCTCGGCGCGGCGGCGCACCGGCGTGGTGGCGCAGAGGCGCTGGTGGGCTCGGGCGCGGGCGCCCCTCAGCGTGGCGGCGCACCGGCGTAGGTAGGGCCCGACGGCCTTGCGCAGGTGGCCCAGGCGTGGGAGTCCCCCGACGCGGGCAGGCCCCGGTTGTGGCCATGGGCGCGGGGCGAGGGTGGCCCCCGACGCGGCAGCGCACCAGCGAGTGCGAGGGCGTGGCGCAGGGCGAGGGCTGCCCCTGCTGCTGCGGCGGCTCCCCCGAGCTCGCGCCCAGCGGCGGACCCCCGGCGCTCTCTCCTTCGTCAACTCCTCCCGCGGTGGCCCGCCTGCTCCACTCCACTCCTCCCCGAATCCGCCTCGCCACGCCGCGCCACTCTGGGCGCTCCTCGCCTCGAGCCCGCCTCGCCCCGCCGGCCGCGCTCCGCCACGGTTCCGCCTCGCCGAGTCGAGCCGACCGCGCCCTGCCTCAACGGCTCCTACGGGCCCACCACTGCATGTTTGCGTCGTCTCTCTTCGATGACGCATATTTGCCAACCGAATCGCCGAGTACCCAGAATGGGTATCTGGATTCGGTCTTCCGTTGGAGGAGTGTTTTGGTACCCAAAAACACTGTGCATAACACATTTTTGCGTTTGGGTATGCCGTTGGAGACAGTCTTATAACCTTGGTAATTTGGTTTCATACCTCTGAATAAACGAAAAAGGAAAAAAAATTGTAGCTGCCGTGAGGCCCAGTAGCAAACCCTACAGCCCAGGCCCAATACTGAACCCACCGCCCCATCAGCGTCAGCGCCCCTCTGTCCTCCGATCGAGTCTCTGACCGGCGGCGGCTCATCCCGACCTTCCCCCTAACTTTTTCTTAAAAAATTCCAAAAAATATGCAACACCAGAGTTTAAAATCAAGTGGATGGAGACACTATGTTAAAGAGGTGATCAATTAATAGATGAAAAGAAGGAACCAAACCACGTAGGCACGAAAGAAAGGGGGCAACATATATAAATCGCTCGTGTCATCTGCCATGGTGGCAAGAATACACAGCATGACGTACATGTGACTGAAGACGAACACATGCGACAAGTTTATACATTTATTTATACCTTTTCAATGTGTTGGACCAAAGAGATACAATCCTATAAGTTGTTGTATGTAGATGCAATTTACTCGTTAGGTTCATCGAAGATCGAAGTTAACTAAGATCGCACCTTGTGCCAGAACATTTACTGTAATTATTCTCTAATCTTATCGATGAAAGCCGGTAACGGATCTTTCGAAAAAAAGTTAACTAAGATCGAAACCAAAATAACCCAAGCTGAAAATTTTCATAATGTAATTTGTAGTGTTTTAAAACGCCAGCTAACGTATTTAACGATCTACCTCCTTAAACAGTTACTAGCTAGCTAAATTGGGCTATAGCGTCTAAATTGTACATACAATGAAGCAAATAGCTAGATTCTTCTCAAACAACAGTAGCCGGAGATTTAGGGCGTGCTTGAAATCTTTGCTGTTGTTGCTCGCCTCGCCAGCCTCACCTTTGCTTTCTTTGTTTGGTGGTTCTGCAGCTAGTAGCCTTTTCATCGTGGCTTCAAACAGTATAGGACAGAAAGACACGACCGAGCAGCTAGCTCTTGCTCACGCGGGCGAGCCAATTTGGCTCCCCTGCACGGGCAAGAAAATCCTTCCCGAGGTGAGCGAGCCGCTGCCTTCCGCCCTCTCAGGGCTCAACGGCAAAGACCTGGTTCAGCGACGGCGGGATGCTAGCAGGCAGCAGCTGCTAGCAGGTACCCGTGCACCCGAGCGCCTCTTCTCATTTTCGTAGTCGGCGAGCGCCGCCGCCGGTGACCAGAGCACAGACAGGCCAGCAGTTGCTCAAGCGCGGAGGCTGAAAGAACACGAAAAAATCAGTCAGCCAAAGCCCTTTACACCCACACACTAAAAATATCCAGTGCGAGTGCGATTTGAAAACCCAGTTTTTTTTTTTTCTCGCGGTTAAGCTCGTAATTGTTCACTGCTGATCCCCCGACTCTGTCCTTTCGCTTTAAAGCGCGAGGCAGCTTGCCTTGCCATCCGTCATCAGGATCGACTAACTTGGTTTGGATTTCTGCCCCCATTTTAATGTTTTGCCCAAAACATTCACTAGTAGAACATATGTTCATTTGTTGGTTTTTCACTCGCTCAGGTAAAGGATGGCAGCCATCCTGCCTAGGACCGTCCGCAAGGCGGCGGAGGCGGCGCTGTCACTACACTACGTGCCGCCGCGCCCCGCCTGCCACTTTGCGCGGTACCTGGGCGGCGTCTCCTCTGCTTGCAGCAGTAAGTAATCATCGACTCCAGTGCCACAAAACTTCAGTTCCTTTAAAAAAAATTACTTTACTAGTTTTGAAATATTTGTGACCTGTGACTTGCTGAATGATCAGATCCTGGCACTGCTTCAGTGGAGTTCTTGCCGTGGCACAATGGCGGGGGCATCCTGCACCGGGCGGCGTCCATTGACCCCACCGCTGTGGTGGAGCCCGGAGCGGTCGTGCACTCCGGTGCTGTCCTTGGTAGAGAGGTCGTTGTTGGTTCTGGAGCCGTGGTTGGGCCTTCAGTTTCCATTGGGCAGTCAACTAGGATCGGGTATGCTGATTCTTGAATTTAATTTGAGCACCTATATGTACTCTTGATTTAGGGATTTGCTGAGAATGAAGATTGGTTTTAAATGTGTAGGTACAATGCTGTCTTAAGCAATTGCTCAGTGGGTGAGTTCTGTATTATCCACAATGGAGCCTCCATTGGTCAAGACGGTGAGCATATATACTCATTTTAGTGTTTACGTCATCCCATGCCGTGAAAAAAGAAGTAGGTACAAGGTTGCTGGTATCTGGTATCTGTTAGATTGATCTCCTGACCAATAAGCCCAACGACCTATTGGGCCTTGGTCTCGCGCCCTAATCGGGGGCGCCCAATCCTACATGGTTGGTGGGCCCCCGTCGCACTGCGCTATATAAAGAGGTGGGGGCCGGCGGCTCAAAGCACGAGGTTCGCCGTGAGCCGCAAACCCCACCGACAAACCCTAATTCCGATCTCGAAGAGGGCGCGCAGCCAGCGACGGGAAGCCACCACCGTCATCACCGTCATCCCATCGTCACTGCACTGCATCACCGACTCCACTGCGTCGCCTCTCTTCACCGACCGTCGCTGCCCGTGCGCAGCCTACATCGACGAACCTGATGGAGGCTACTGGATCCTCCACCCCTGCGGTCTCAGGTTCGGTACCCTTCCCTTTCTCTCCCTGTCTCTCTGTAGACCGTTCTACATGTCCTAGGATCTACCGTTTTACATGTTATACCGAATAGAACAGTCAAAGTCCAGATCTATGATCCTACAGTCATAACAATGGTACCAGAGCCTTTTCTAGCGGTAGATCTGGATCGGGGAAAAGAAATTAAAAGTTACCCGAGTAGAAAGTTGATTGGATCCGTGCGGATCTAAGCAGAAAAGGGTCGGCCGACGTTCGGTTGAACCCTAAACTCGAGGTTAAAGAAGAACCCGAAGTCGATTTGGGGAAAAATAAGAAAACAGTTTCATCCCCAATCCTAACCCTAATCGGGAAATCGTGCAAAATCCGAATCAAAGAAACCAGAAAAGGATCCCGATCTCGGATCGGATCAGAAAGAACCCTAACCCTAGAAATGAAACCCTAAACCTAGATCGGGTTTTGGGGAAGGAGAAAGATGAAGAGGGGAACCTACCCGGTCCTCCCGACACCGCCGTCACGCGGAAAGCCACCACCGTGCGGGCGGTGATCACCGCCGCCATGGTGGGCGAGCGGACAGAGGCCCGGCTCGGCCGTGGCTCAGGACAGCGGTCCAAAGCCGCTCGACGGCGGCGCGCTCTGCCATGGGCGAGCGCGCGCACCGGCGAGGGGCTTGGCACCGGTGTCGTCCACCCTTCTTCTCCGGTGACGAGGTGGCCGCGCGCTCCCTTCGTCTTCGCTACCGTCGCCGTGGGAGAGGAGAGGAGAAAGAGAAATGGTCTAGGGTTTTTCGGGGGGGGGGGGGGGCGCGGCCGGTCGGGCTTTTGATGCCCCGAGCTGTGCGCTCCACCGCTCGATCGAGACGGACGGCCACGAGCGACTGGGCCAGCGCCGCAGCCCAGGCGGGAAAGGGCGCGAGGCCGAAATCCCGGCCCAGGCCCAGGTTGCGGCCTGGGCGCGGGGGTGCGCTGGTGCGCGCGGCTGGGCCGCGGCAGCTAGGCCGAGTGCGCTGGCGCGCGCGCGCGTGAGCAGGCCGTGGGCCACGCGTGTGCTGGCTGGGCCAAAATGGCCAAATAAATAGTAAAGTCACAGTTTTTGTTTTTCTTATTTTCCAGAAAACAGTTTGATCAATTTGAATTGATTTTTTATGATAATTTTCTGTACAAAATTTATCCAACGATATTTTTTGTTCAGTAAATAGTAATTTTGCTTCTGAAAAATAGGAAAAAGATTATTAAATGTTAAAGTTTCCGCTGCGTATTTAAAGATGTAATTTTCATTATTAAATTCGAACCAACGGGAGAATTTAATTTTGAAAATGGATATGTTTTAAATTGATTATAATATTGTTGTTATTCTGACCAACGTTGATTAATGGCAATATTATAATGATTTTGTTATACATTAATTCTATTTCTGTCCAACGGTGATGTAGAATTAGTGTAGAAAATAATTGTATGTTTTAATTTTGACCAACGTTAAACTAAGGCATGCAATTATTGTTGTTATTTCTGTTCTCACCCTATTTGAATTATGTTTTCAGGAGGATACAACTTAATGAGTTGTATCAAAGAGATCCTCACTCTAAAAGGTGATAACTATATTGAGTGGAAGAAAAAGATAGACCTGGCCTTTATCCTCGCTGAGGTGGACTGGGTTGTCACCACACCGTGTCCCAAAGAACCTATGGCACCGGTGAGGGAGACAGATGAGACTGATGTTGCATGGCAGAACAGAGAGCGGGATTTTGCTCCCGTAAAGATGTCCTATGACCTTGAGCATAGGAAATAGGTCACTGCCAACAAGAAGTGTCTGGCAGTGATAAAGAACACGATTGAGCCTGCTATTGTGGGCTCAATTCCAGACTATGACACGGTCACAGAGTACCTAGACAGAATAAAGAGTCAGTTCACTAGCTCTTCAAAGACATATGCAACCCAGCTGATCAAGCAGCTAGTTACAGAAAGGTACTCTGGTGACGGCAGTGACATTAGAGAGCACATACTGAGAATGAGCAATCTGGCATCTAAGCTCAAACCAATGGATTTGGCACTCAAGGATGAGTTTCTTATTCATTTGATTTTTGCTTCTTTGCCCAAAGAATTTGACACCTTTATTGTTAATTATAACATACAGCCTGAAAAATGGGATTTAGAAAAGCTCATAGCCATGTGTGTGCAGAGGAGGAAAGAATAAAAGTTTCACAAGGTGGTTCTGTCAACTACCTAAAAGATAAGAAAAAGAACTATAATAACAGCTCTTCCTCCAAGTCATCTGGAAAAGGTCCCATGCAACAGTCTCAGAACCAGCAATTCCCAGTGGCCAAAGACCAGTGTCTCCACTGCAAGAAGACGGGACATTATAAAAAGAATTGTCCTGATTTCTTAAAGATGATAATGAAGAATAAAGGTGAGAATATTATTACGTTCGTAAATGAATCCTTGTATGTAAAGTTTTCAAAATCTACTTGGTGGATTGATTCAGGTGCAACTATTCATGTTGCCAATTCATTACAGGGATTCCGTTTGATGAGAACTTTGCAAAGAAGCGAAAGTTTCATTAAAGTCGCAAATGGAGTACAAGCAGATGTTGAGGCCGTTGGAGATCTTCCTCTAGAACTTCCAGATGGCTTCATACTTTTTCTTAGAGATGTTCTTTATGTACCTTCTTTGCAAAGAAACCTTATTAGTGTATCAAAGTTGGACCATGATGGTTATGATTGCCATTTTGGAAATGACAAATGTCAGATATTGTTTAATAATAAATGTGTTAGTCTTGCCTTCCGACAAGACGGGCTTTATTTGTTATCACTTCGTGAAAATGTGAATTCCGTATGTGATGTGAATGAAAATGCATCCTCATCGAACAATGGAAACAGAAAACAAAAGAGAGCTCACGATGCGTTGTCGAAATTATGGCACTGTCGTTTAGGCCATATTTCGAGGGGGAGAATAGAAAGACTAGTTAAGAATGATATTCTTCCTCCATTAGAGCTCTCAGAGTTAGAACAATGTAGAGATTGCATAAAAGGAAAGTATGTAAAGAAAATTAAGAAAGATGCCAAACGAAGCGCAGGAATTCTACAGATTATTCATACAGACATATGTGGTCCTTTTCCTATGAAAAGTGTGGATGGTTATGATTCATTCATAACATTCACAGACGATTACTCTCGGTTTGGCTACATTTATCCAATTAAAGAAAGAACAGAAGCGTTGGATAAATTTAAAATATTTAAAGCAGAAGTTGAAAATCAGCATGATTTAAAGATTAAGATAGTCAGGTCTGACCGTGGAGGAGAGTACTACGGTCGGCATACCCCATATGGACAAGTTCCTGGACCTTTTGCAAGGTTCTTACAGGAGAATGGTATAGTCGCCCAGTATTCAACACCGGGCGAACCTCAGCAGAATGGAGTAGCTGAAAGGCGTAACTGTACCCTGATGGATATGGTATGTAGTATGATAAGTTACTCCACTTTACCCACGAGTCTGTGGATGGAGGCGTTAAAAACCGCCATTCATATTCTCAATAGAGTACCAAGTAAATCGGTGCCCAAAACACCGTATGAGTTGTGGACAGGAAGAGTACCCTCACTTAACCACTTGCGTGTGTGGGGAAGCCCTACTGAGGCTAAAGTTTTTAACCCAAACATTGGGAAGCTAGATCCCAAAACAGTGAGTTGCCATTTCATTGGCTACCCAGAAAAATCAAAAGGTTTTCGTTTCTACTGTCCTAATAGACATACAAAGTTCGTGGAAACGAGACACGCTGTCTTCCTAAAGGATGAAATGATTAGGGGGAGCATGGTAGCTCGGGAAATTGACCTTGAAGAGAAGCGGGTATATGCACCCACTCCGATCATTCATGAGCTATTTTTCTCACTACCTGCTGTTGCTGCACCAACAGTACAAGACACTGTGGTGCCAGCACCTGTTGTTATCCCGCCTGTGGCAACAATGAATGATGATGAGGAACCTGTGGCTCAGGATCCTATAGAACCTATTGCCACACATGAGGGGGAGCAACAACAGCCTCAAACAGAAAATGTGCCAATTGAGGAGGCCCCTAGAAGGTCTCAAAGAGTTAGAAAATCAGCTATTCCTGCTGATTATGAAGTGTACAACACTGAAGAATTTCAAATAGAGGATGATCCCACCTCATTTGAAGAAGCCATGAAAAGTGATCATTCATCAAAGTGGCTTGAGGCCATGGAAGATGAGATGTGATCAATGAATGCAAATAAAGTTTGGGATTTGGAGATAATTCCTAAAGGAGCCAAAACAGTAGGCTGTAAATGGGTCTACAAAACAAAACTTGACTCTCAAGGGAATATAGAGAGATATAAAGCCCGACTTATGGCAAAAGGCTTTACACAAAGAGAAGTGATTGATTACAATGAGCCCTTTTCTCCAGCCTCATGTAAGGATTCCTTCAGAATCATAATGGTATTAGTGGCACATTACGATTTGGAATTACATCAGATGGATGTAAAGACGGCATTTCTCAACGGAGACTTAGAGGAAAATGTTTACATGGCACGACCGAAAGGTTTTGTCATGGAAGGAAAAGAACGTTTGGGATGCCACCTAAAGAAATCTATTTATAGATTAAAACAAGCTTCAAGACAGTGGTACTTGAAGTTTGATCAGACAATAAAGAATTTTGGGTTTAAAGATAATGTTGAGGACAATTGTGTCTACGCAAAGTTTAAGAATGGGAAGTTTATCTTCCTTGTCCTGTATGTGGATGATATTTTACTTGCTAGTAGTGATGTCAGTCTACTACTGGAAACAAAGAAGTTTTTGTCCTCAAAGTTTGATATGAAAGATCTTGGTGAAGCTTCGTTCGTTCTAGGGATCGAGATTCACCGAGATAGAAGTAAAGGGGTATTAGGACTGTCACAAAAGGCATACATAGAAAAAGTCTTAAAGAAATTTAGTATGCGCAAATGTAGTCCCTCACCTGCTCCTATAGTCAAGGACGATAGATATGGGGATTTTCAATGCCCCAGGAACCAATATGAGATCGATCAAATGAAAGTGGTTCCATATGCTTCAGCTGTCGGAAGCTTGCAATATGCTCAAGTGTGTACGCGCCCTGACTTGGCATTTGTTACCGGGTTACTTGGCAGATTCCAGAGCAATCCTGGAATAGAACACTGGAAATTGGTAAAGAAAGTCTTGCGTTATTTGCAAGGAACGAAAGGCCTCATGATGACGTATAGAAGATCTGATTCACTCCATATAGTGGGATATTCAGATTCTGATTATGCGGGAGATAATAGAAAATCCACGTCTGGATATGTGTTTACTCTCGCAGGGGGAGCTATTTCATGGAAAAGCTCAAAGCAAACCGTCACTACATCGTCCACAATGTATGCCGAGTTTGTAGCGTGTTATGAGGCAACGGGGCAGGTGAACTGGCTAAAGAAGTTCATACCCGGTTTGAAGGTGGTTGACGACATCAATAGACCACTGAAGTTATACTGCGATAATAATCCAGCAGTACAATATGCTCACAACAATAGGTCAAGTGGTGCTGCCAAACACATTGACATAAAGTATTATGTTGTGAAGGATAAAGTCCGGGATCAAATGATAAGTCTTGAGCATATAAGTACCGAAAAGATGCTCGCGGATCCGCTTACAAAAGGCTTACCACCCAACGTGTTCAGAGAACATGTAGCCGGCATGGGTTTAAGGGAAAGCCTATGATTCCTGGACTATAAAGGGCCCAAAAGTTAAAGTAACTATTTCAGATCAGAGACGTGCATTGTAGCTGTTAAATCTATCGGCGATTGACCGTGACGATGAGACATGCTCTATGCATTATCTGTGAAGAAATGAGTAAGGATAAAAGGATTGAAGTTTAAAGTTTAAAGATAAAAGTAATAGTGAGATCAAGGGGGAGAATGTTAGATTGATCTCCTGACCAATAAGCCCAACGACCTATTGGGCCTTGGTCTCGCGCCCTAATCGGGGGCGCCCAACCCTACATGGTTGGTGAGCCCCCGTCGCACTGCGCTATATAAAGAGGTGGGGGCCGGCGGCTCAAAGCACGAGGTTCGCCGTGAGCCGCAAACCCCACCGACAAACCCTAATTCCGATCTCGAAGAGGGCGCGCAGCCAGCGACGGGAAGCCGCCACCGTCATCACCGTCATCCCATCGTCACTGCACTGCATCACCGACTCCACTGCGTCGCCTCTCTTCACCGACCGTCGCTGCCCGTGCGCAGCTTACATCGACGAACCTGATGGAGGCTACCGGATCCTCCACCCCTGCGGTCTCAGGTTCGGTACCCTTCCCTTTCTCTCCCTGTCTCTCTGTAGACCGTTCTACATGTCCTAGGATCTACCGTTTTACATGTTATACCGAATAGAACAGTCAAAGTCCAGATCTATGATCCTACAGTCATAACAGTATCATGTGCTGAAATCTCTCAGTTGGATGTGCATGCTATACTTCAGATCGTTTGACGCTGTTTCTTTTTTCTAGTGAGCAGATTGCATTGCCTTTTGGCTACTCACATACCTTTTCGTTTTCTTTTTAAAAATACTTGGTATAATGGTATATGATAAGATTTCTTGATATACTCCTTTCAAAGAATATAATTCATATATTCTCATGATATGCTGATGTCAACATCTTATGGTTGCAGGTTTTGGGTTCTTTGTAGATGAGGCTGGACAG
The DNA here is from genome assembly GCF_019320115.1 of Miscanthus floridulus. Lineage (NCBI taxonomy): Eukaryota > Viridiplantae > Streptophyta > Magnoliopsida > Poales > Poaceae > Miscanthus > Miscanthus floridulus. The sequence continues at coordinate 61,389,255 of NC_089582.1, forward strand.
GTTAAGAAGAAACCACAGGTTAGTGCTCAGTTGCTCACCATTGTTGCCCTATGGTAATTTTTTTTTGAAGATTGTCAATTAGTAGACTCCAAATTTAAAGCTACTGAAATGTTCAGAACTAAGGTTACCTTATGGCCTGTGTTACTGCATTATTCAGTGTTATCTTATATAGGTAAGTAAAAACTTAGTCTGACAGTTATCATACTTAATCCATCCTACTTACCTGAAGTCCAATAGCAAAAAGATCTTGAGATAATGCATTGCCACCCAATGTTTAGTAACTAGCTAGCTTATCTCTGTAGATGTTTATTTGAGAGTCTTTATGGACGTGATTTGGATGTCAAACCAAATAGGAAGGTCCATTTACCCCCAAATAATCCACCTTTTCTGCTTAGCCCGTGTGAATAAAATTTAGGCTCCATTTACTCCAAACTATTTAAATTGGTCCAACCGACCCCTAACGAGATTTCTCTTTTTTATTTCCCCACTTACAAGTTGAATATGAAGTTCAAATTTGTGGAGTAACAGAGGACATTATGTTCTATATTAGAAAATTGCATCAAGAATCCCCACCCCCCCCCCCCCCCCCCCCCCCCCCCCCCCCCCCCCCCCCTCTCCCCCGAAAAAACGAACCTAAAGCTCAACTTGTACGTGGACAAACAAAAGGACAAATCTCATTATGGGGTATATTGGACCAACTGAAGTAGCTTTGGGTGTAAAGGGTTGTATGGGGGTAGTAACATGTACTTTTTCGACTATACTGAAATATCTTGCTATTTGTCAGATGCTGTACGTAAGAATTGGAGACCATGTAGAAATAGGCGCAAACACATGCATTGACAGAGGCAGGTAACTTTTAAGTGCTCAAAGGTATTGCTGATATTAAGAAAATGTGATTGGTCCATGATTTTCATTTAACCGAAGCTATAGGCTATCAGCTCTTTTCATTTGATTATATATTTGGCTGCAGTAGAATTTTGCTGAAATTTCACCTGTTATTAACTGCAGCTGGAGAGAGACAATGATTGGAGATCATACCAAGATTGATAATCTGGTCCAGGTATTATCTCTCCTGCATTAGGTGTTTGTTTTTTCTCCCTTTCCTGTCAATTGACAATTTTTCTTGCAGATAGGCCACAATGTGGTAAACGGAAAGTGCTGCATGATATGTGGGCAAGTAGGGATTGCTGGTTCTGCAACATATGTATATAGCTTCATTGGTTATATGTTTCTTCTGCTTAGGATCGTTATATGATTTTTGTGGGCCATTTTTCAAGATTCATCCTGTTATGAGCATGCAGACTGGGGGACTATGTTACATTGGGTGGTAGAGTGGCAATTCGAGACCATGTCTCCATTGTATCAAAGGTGCTGTGTTCACAGCTTTTTTTCTCTCTTCTTCTTTGCCTTCTTTGTGCACCTTGTATCAAAACTAGATTGAATTTAGTACAACATTTTGTTGCCTTGTCTAATGTCATATCCTGGTTACATTACTCCGAGCACTCTTGAATCCTTTTAGTTCTGATTCAGTGCTGCTTACAATGGCGCAAACTGTTCTTTTCTTCATGCTGAGTAGCTGAGCCTAAGAAGTCTATATGCCACTTGTGTCTTCGCATCTGGTGGTTTCAGCAAATAGAATGTAGTCAAACAAATGATGTTCCCTGTTTATAGTTATGGCAAGCATCTGCATACCACCACCCCAACTTCTGATGAAAATTAAGCTGATGCCACTGTCTTTTACTTGACCATCAGGCTTCTTTGTTGTTGTTGTTCTCACTATTTCTGCAACCTTCTTGCAGGTTCGACTCGCAGCTAATAGCTCGGTGACAAAGGATATTCAGGAGCCTGGTCATTATGGTGGATTCCCTGCTGTAAGCATATATCAACGGCCATACCATTTCAACTTTGCTCCCCTCTTTATCCTAGTATAGCAATAAATTCTGACAGTTGGCTATGTATGCTTTAAGTACCGATAAATGAATGGCGCCGGCAAATTGCAAATTTGCGGCTGTGCTCAAAGAAAGATGGCGTGAAGAGATAGCATCCAGCTATCCCCCCGTGCCAAATGTTTTTTTCCTGGCAGTAGTATTTAACCAGTGAAAGTTGTTATTGTAGCTCCTCATTTTTAATAGAGCAACATTTGTTTGGCTTAAGGTTCAGACCAGATCACCTATAGTGGAGAACGAGGGGATGGTGTGGTTCAACATTTCGGCTATACAATGGAATTTGACATTTCGGAAGTTTTTTTATGACTCTTGGTTATTTAACTTGGTCATAAGGAAAGCTCTGCATCAGTAGCGGATTATTTTCTAGCTCTGTCTACTCCTCATGCCTCTTTCAGAGGCCCTGTTTGTTTCGCTGAAATTTAGCGTATGCTGATTGTTTATACCAAAATTTGGAAGAAGACTCACATGGACTTGAAGGCTCCTGAGGTCATGTCGTCATGGAATCAATTGTGTGCAGATCGGAACTAGTTGATTTAAGCGTAAAACTGGAGTCGGCTTTCTTCAGATAGCGCCAGCGGATAATGACGAAGGTTATGATCGGCGCCAGGACGAGACATGCTGGACTTTACAAAAAGGGAAATATTAAAGTCCAAGTTATCTTAAATTAGGAATATTTTCGTTTATGCTAACGAATCGTGCTCGAGTAGGATTAATGTTTAGGTCCCGGGTATAAATATCAAAGCCCCAGCTATTGTAAAAAGAACAATCAATCAAATACAAGTCAATTACTTTTTTCGGCTCCGGCCACCCCTTAGGAGTAGGAGTAGAGTAGATCTCGGCGAGTTCTTCAGTGAGTACGACTGCATCGATCCGGTCGACCTCCACTGCTTGTCTATAAGTACCGTCATGGTTTATACCTCTGTTCGTATGACTGCATCGATTCGGTTGACCCTCACTGCGACTCTGGTATAGGCTAGTTATCGACGCTTGTCTAATTCAAGTATGACCTGTGTGATTCTGCCTTATACTCCACTGCTTAAATTAGATCAAGATCAAGTTATCGGCTCTACCTTAGTATGGCAGTCTTTGGTAGATTCATTAAGTTACCGATATTGCTTATTGCTTTCATCGTTTATCTAATTACAGCAATATCACTCTGCCCGATTGAGATTGATCTGGATTGGCCTTATATCTTGTTTAACTCATCGTTTGCTAATTTAAAGTTGATCTAATCTACACCTTAACGATGAATTATGTTTTTATCGGCTATTTTACATCAATCTTAATCGTGCATAGCGTGCGGTTAAGACATGTCCGATCTCGAGTAGATCTATTGGTTAATGAAAACCGTTCCATGGCCCGTTATCATGGCCTGTGGGATTCTGTCTCTCACCACACTGTTGGCACCATAGAGTGGGGATCGTTAGTTGGTAAACTCGTTCCTGAGGAGGCATGACCTTAACTGTGCGCTATGTTTGAATCGGCTGTTTAGCCGATATCGAGTGCTTTCACGAATAGTTCACATTACGAGATCATTGAAGTAGAGATAAGTTGAAAGATATGTTAGCCCCATGATCTTATTATTGTATTACGGCTTGCATAATTTTGCCTCATGCCCCACTGATATTAGTAATGAGTTAGGGTCATCGAGTCTATTGTTGTTACTGCGGCCTGCATGATTCTGCCTCATGCCCCACTAGTCATGGCGATGGATGAGATCTAACATGTTCATTAGGTTTATCTTTATTAACTGGTTAAGTGGTGTTGAATTGTCTCTTTATATAAAAAGGAGTTCGGTTACTTATAATCATTAGCTCAGTATAAACCGATCATCATTGATATCTTATTGCCATTGATTAATATTTGCTTAAATAATATTTATCCTAAATGATAACCGATTCTTCTTATACGACCCCATGAGCTTTAATCGATTTATTCTTATGAATATGCTGGAATCAACTATTTAGTCGATTTTCTCTCATATCGGCTCTCAGAGCCGCACATTCGGAACTATCTGGTAACACCGGCATGTTCCGCCCTTAATTATCGATGAGCTTTCTCTCCTTGTCAATTGTAGGGTCAAATTGACTGGCACGTCTCAGGAGGATTGCGTAGGATCGACCACCCTTACGCTGAAGCTAGGTGGATCTGCTCCATCGAGCGGACCCTTCCGACTTGCTGCGTGTGTCCTCAGCACGGAGATGAAAATTCTATGTTGACACGATTCTGGCACGCCCGGTGGGACACCACAATCGTCATGGCGGCTCACAACAACGACAACATCCTTATGGTACATTATGAAGAGCTACCTGATGAAGATAATGATACCATCAACAAAGCTACAGAAGAATTTCAGAAGAAGTGTTTGTTGTCCTACACCAAAATACGTGACAATACAATTATTCAGAAATTTCCACTACCAAGAGTTCTACTACATGGGCAGACAGATACAGTCGAAGTTGAAGACAGGCGTTTCTTTACGGAAGCCATAGACAAATCTGTTGTGATGCCATATCGAGCCGCAATGAAGCTTTCGTTGACACATTTCACAACGCCATGAAAGAGGCGATTCGTGGAATTCTAGTTGGTCAGGTTGGATTGATTTGTTACAACATTCTAGATCCATTGACTCAAGGGACTAATCAAGTCGGTACCAGCCATCAAGAAGCAACACTAGCTGATAATGGTGACGTCCAAACACTTCAAGGTTCATCTGAACAAACTCTAGATACTACTACGAATCAGATACAGTACAATCCTGGACCGTCAATACAGCATGTACAACAGCTGGCGGGGCAAGGTCAGAATCAGGTGATCAATTTTGGCACATCAGACCACATATCATCGTCGACTCAAAAAATAGCACCATCAATTCAAAGGATCCGTAGAGATATAGATCCTTATGTTTATAATCAGAGACTTCAAGCAGCGAGCTAGCAAAGGACCCAACAGATTGAAATTCCACATGGCTATCACTATGGCATGGATTATAACACCCTCCACATGATGCCAAATATAGGATATCAAGGCACACGAGATTTCAATCCATAGATAGGTCAGCAAGTACCAAGAAACCCAAATCCGCAAGCTGACGAGTTGCTGCTAAAGATGACTGAGATGATGAAGAATCAGTTCGGTCTGAAGCCAAAGGGGCTAACCTTTTCGTACAAATGCCCATATCCAGAATGGTATGATTTGGTCGCTCTTCCTACAAATTACAGGCTCCCAGAGCTCGCCAAGTTCACCGGTCAAGATAATACAAGCACAATAGAACATGTCAGTTGGTATCTTACACAATTGTGCGAAGTGTCAGTTGAAGATGCCCATCGAGTTCATTTCTTCTCCTTATCCCTATTAGGGCCAGCCTTCACTTGGTTTTCGTCACTACCAGTCAACTCCATTGCCAATTGGACTGACCTAAAACAAAGTTTCATACATATTTTTATACTGGGACTGGAGAAAAGAAGATAACCGATTTGACAACCATGAGACAGAGGACTAATGAATCGGGCATTGAGTTTCTTCAGAGATTTCGAGAGACTAGAAACTTGTGCTTCTCATTGAACTTGGCCGATGATCAGCTAGCTACTTTAGCTGTCCAAAGAATGTTGCCAATATTGAAAGAAAAGCTGACAGGACAAGAATTTGACAACTTGAGTCAATTGGCTCAACGAGTAGTAGCGCTCAATAGCCAATTTCAGAGTATGCGCAGAGATACCTGATTCTAGAAGAGTACCACCGTAGCCGAAGCTTACGATCCATACTCAGCAGATGATGGCTATGAAGATGAAGAAGAGGAGGTTGCTGCAGCTGAATGGAATTGGGGCAAGAAGACAGTAATGGTGCCAAATCCTTGGGGAAGAGGAGTCGAGGAGAGCTATGACTTTGATGTCACAAAATTGGACAAGCTCTTTGACTTCTTACTTGAGAAGGGCCAGATCAAATTGCCGGACAATCATGTTATGTTGCCCCCCGAATAGTTGAAGAATAAGAAGTTCTACAAGTTCCATAATGCTACTTCTCATTCCACCAATGAATGCAGAATTTTTCGGCAGCATATACAAAGGGCTATTCAGCAAGGAAGGCTCAAGTTTGATACACCTCGGAAGATGAAGGTGGATGATAATCCTTTCCTAGGAGATCAAAATATGGTTGATGTTGTGCTATTCAAAGGAAAAACTAAGGTCCTAACATCGACCAAATCGAGAGAAGCTGGAACAGTTGATCCTAAGATGCAAATATCAGATGATGAATACAGAGAGATTAGAAAATGTCGTAATCAGCAGAGGAGCCGATATGGATAGGGGGAAACATCAAAGGGTGGAGCGACAAAGCCGCGAGTCACATCTCAGATCCTATTAAACAAGTGGCAATGACAGAAGGAAAAAGATTATCAGCGATGGTTAGAGGATCAAGAATACCAGTGTCAACTGGAAGAAGACAGGTATGAAAGGAAGCAAGCCGAATCACACTGGAATTGTCCTTTCTTCAGATACTGCTGGAACGAAGGTTTGAAATTGCCTACCAGACATAACTGTCTAGAATGCAGCAATCAATATTGGGAGTTTAGGCAATCTCAAGTCAACCACCGGTCTATCCATCCCCAAGATGCATATCATCATAATAACATGGATCGACTCTTAAAAAATAAAAGTATTCATGATCGGCTGGGAAAAAGAGTTGTTGACCAAGACTGGGCTGATCATGAAGAAGGAAGCAACCAGAGGGAACATGTTTGGTAGGAAGGCCAATGGTGCCCTAGAGGTTTAACAAGAAGCCAGAAAAGAAGAGTGCAATGCCTAAGGAATAAGGAGATGGAACAGGCTCAGCCATCCGATAAAACTCAAGTATGGCGTACCAAGCAAATAGTTGATAAGAAGCAACCATCGGCTAATATCCAAATGGCTTTTCTGTTGCCATTAGAATTTAGAGCTCTAGCAGATCAGGAAGTTTACTTAGACTTCGATGAATCAGAGTATGAAGAGATGGTTGCCAAGTTGATGGTTACACACCAAGCGATATTTGATAAGCCAGTCAAACATCGGCACTTGAAGGCTTTATACATGAAAGGTTTTGTTGATGGGAAGCCGCTGAACAAAATGTTAGTGGACGGAGGTACTTCTGTCAATCTTATGCCATACACTACTTTTTGTAAGCTTGGCAAGGGACTAGGAGATTTGCTTGAGACTGACATGATGCTTAGAGACTTCGGAGGGAATACATCTAAGACCCGGGGGGGGCAATAAACGTCGAATTAGCAATCGGGAGTAAAACTCTGCTCACCACGTTCTTTGTCATCGATGGAAAAGGCTCATACAGTTTACTCCTTGGTCATGACTGGATTCATGCAAACTGTTGCGTGCCATCAACCATGCATCAATGTTTGATTCAATGGCATGGGGATGATGTCGAGGTGGTTCGCGCTGATGAGTCTGTGAGCATCGCAACAGTCGATCCAGTGTTTTGGGAATTAGGAGACTTCGAATGTCTTTCTGGCAAAACATGGGAAGGAGGCTTTATCAGGATTAATAACGAAGGCCAATAGCCAGTTCAAGCAATCGTCTCTGAAAGTTTGTTTTAATCGATAATTATGGCGTCGTGTCGGCCATTGAGTCAAGGAAAAATAAACATTGAGTCTTGGAAATGGGTTTAGGCCGACGTATGTGAATGCTGAATTAAAGTGTAAGTGCGATTCAGAGCTATTGGATTTCTTAAGAGAAGTTCTGTTTCACTTAATAGAATACTTGACTTGGATTGATCGATCGTTTGATCTTTGGAATGAAAAATGCATGAAGAGATGTTATCCTGACATCTGAATTTGATAGCCAATTCATTCTCGGCTCCAACAGCCGGTACCAGGAGGGTATCGCTTCTAGTTCAAAAAGTAAAAATCTTCGAAGATAAGAAAAGCCGATACGAGATGTATCGCCTACAGAGCAAAAACAAAAAAGCAAAAATAGTCATACGCAAGGTTGTCACACTGAAGCACAATCATAAAGGAACAAGAGTCTTCATTCATCGGTTTATCCTAAATACAAACTAGTCGAAGACCTTGTTCACCACGTCCTAAGTGGGTGTGATGTCCATGATGGCTTCTACCGCTACGGTGAAATCTTCTATCAGATCTTCATGTCCCTCAGGGCCATCATCGGTCAGGAAGCCAACCTCCATGGTGTGGAGATCATGCCTAGTTTGGACCTGCGCCGCAGCTAGCGCCACCGACGCACCGTGATGAACGCCGTGAAGGGCAATCTCCTAGACACGGATCGAGATGTCTTGGAGACGAGCATCAATGAGGGAACCCCAGGCATTAACGATGTCCACAGCTGTGTTCGCCGCTAAGTGAAGAGACTCCAGTTGCACCATTTGGGCTGGCGATTGCAGAAGAATATCAAGGCGAAGGCAATGGAAACCAGAATGGAAACATTCATGGAGCTCATCTTACCTGTTATCGTGACGTCAGACTCAGCCAGTTGCGCTCAAACAGCGTTGGTTGTAACACCTTAGGTGTTTGACTTCCACATTTGCACTTGCATTTCATAAACATGAGCATTATTCATCCATTCATGAGTTTAGAATTGTATGAAACATGCTTTTGAAACATTGCAACATATTGTTATATGCTATGCGTGAGTGTTCTAGGAAAATGAATAGTGTGTAACACTCAAGTGCAACATGTGCAACACACTTTAGTGAAACATGGTTAGCTAGTACAATGCCACAAACTCATGAAACATGGTTTTGAAACAGAAGTAACAAAGTCACTTATTCTTCCTTGTTTCAATACCTGTGATACTTGATTTTGTGTGACCAATGTGTGGTGTGGCTAATTATCCTCTTAAGCAACTTAGTTATACTTAGAATGTCATTAGGAACAATGTTCATGTTGATCATTTTGCCTAACTAAGTTTCCAAGTCATGGTTTGACTAGTGTTGACCTCTAGAGCTCCTTGGTTTGAGTGTTTAAAAAGTATAGCTTAGAGTGTTTGCATGTCTGAGCAGCCTAAAGCAATGCTGTAGAAAATTTTATGAAGAACAAACTTTGTTTAGAGGCCAAGTCATGAAAATGTGCAGAACATGCTCTAAAGGGGCCCACAAGTCAGTTTTGAGGTTCATTTGGAGACTCTAAAAAATTCTAAGTCATAAAATCGAGTTTCAGTTTCCTATACCCAACTTGTTAGCCTTGTAGCTCCCTAACCAAGCCGAATCAACTCAAGCTCTAATTGGCAAAGTTGTAGCCCTCACTTAGATCTCCCACTTTGTCAATTACACCTAAGCCTGGATCATCACGGATTTAGAGTTTGAAGGTCATCAAGTACCGCTGTCTGACGTAGATGGCTTAACTGAATGGATGCTATAGTGGCGATCATCTTCATGACTTCACCGCCGCATGGAGGCCACCCATCGCCGACGTCCTGACCGGCCAGGCCATGACGGGCTACCGCGTGCCACATCAAGCCATAACACGCGCTCGTGAGCCTCCCAGCATCCCAGTTCATTTTGCCTCCTCCTTTGCCTCAGCACAGCGTCCGCCGCGACAGCACCGCCTCTGCCATCGATGCCAAGCAAGCGCCATCGCCTATCTCACTCGCCACCGCAAAATCGCCGCCTCCAGCTAACCCACAGCTCCGCCGTAGCCTCCTCTAGCTCGTCCATCATGCCGTTGAGCTGGTGAACCGAGGTAGTGGCCACATTTCGCTTCCCGTCGCTGTCCGGACCTCGTCGGAGTGGCGCTCTCCGTGGCCAGCACTGCACCGCTCCTCTCTTCCTTCCCTAGCTCCCGTCTTGTCTTCTCCGTCACACACTGATGCTCGGGTGATGATGTCACCGTCCCCGCCGGTCTAGTCAGGCTAGAACACGGCCGCGTGCCACCGTGTGCCACGGTCGAGTCACCGAGCTCCGTGGCCGGGGTACTTAGAGGTCAGTAGAGAGTGGGGTTAGGGTACCAATCGACGTGGGAGGTCGAGGCGGTCACGCTGGTGCCATCATCGTCACCGGAGACGCCGCCGTCGGCGAGCTCCATCGGGTTCCCGTCAAGCGAGCTGTGTCCCTTGTTTTTCATGTCGCTGACGCGTGGGCCAGCTGACATGTGGACCCCGCCTGACAGTGACTGTGTATTCAAAAGCTAGCTCATTTATTCCAGATTTGATTGCTGTTTTGTAAAAATTGTATCTCCAGTTTTATAAATCCAAATTTGGTGGTTCCAATTTTGTTAGGATCATAGTGAAGTGTAGTATTTAGGAAAAATATAACATGAACACGTGTAGTGGAAGTTTTGGATGAATTAAATTGAAACTTGAAATGTGTTTTTAAATGCATGCAAACTTGTTTAAATTATATCTTGAGTTCCTATGCTCCAAAAATTATGAAATTTTGTTGGTGAGCTCTTCTTGATGAGTAGAAGCTTTGGTAAAAATTTGAGAACTATTGCATGTATGGTTTTTGAGTTATAGATTTTCCTTTTATCATTGAATGATCCTTGTGTGAATTTTAGTAACTTATCTATGAATCCAATGACCATGAAATTTATTGGAGGATGTTCTAGTACCTTAAGGATGCTAGGAAAAATATAAAATATGTTGCTTGACACTTTTCACTAGGGTTTCCTAATTATGTCATTTTAATCCTTTATACTTTGTTATTTTTGTGTAGGATGTTATACTTGCTCAAATGATGTGAAATTTTTATAGTAGTCTACTTAGAGCATGTAGTACCTACTGTAATTTTTATAGATTAAATGGTGCAGTTTTCATATAAGTTTATCATTCCTCTTAATTAATTAAATAAATTAAGAAAGGCATTAAAAGAAATGAATTGGGAGTGAACACTTTACTTTCTGGTGTTCTTGTGATATGTGTGATAAGTGAGTAAAGTTGGTTTTATCCAATTATATGTTTACAACATGAGTTAATAAATATTTTCTTGCATTATGTGTTTCTGGACAGTTCTCGGGACTTTACAAAGTTCCCCTTGATATTTTGGTTTGCTGAAAAAGTGGTGAATACAAAAGTTGTAGATAAATTATGTATCAAGCTCCTGTCAAAATTTGGTGGTATTTGGCCCAGTAGCTTAGGAGCTACAGTCGTTCAAAGTTAGATCACAGTTTTGCTTGCTCTCTGTCTTGTTGGACCTGATTATGTGGTTCTGTAAATTCGACCTGGTAAAGGTTGGAATCATGCCTTGAGGTCTGAAAATGAATTGTAGGTAATTTCATAAGATTTCCAAATTGTCTTATTGCCTATCATTTTGATTTGTAGATCTCCAGTTATGATTAGTTTACTGTACCACTATATAAGTTCCTATTTTGCTAAAATACGAATGATTGTGTGTGTGCTCAGTTGCGATGTTCTTATTGATTGTTTAGGTGCTAGCCTAACTTGAGAACATGCTTAGGTGCAGGTGCTAGGTCCTTAACTAAAGATGAGCAATTGTACATTAGATTGTATAAACTTGGTAAGTTAAAGTGATTTGAATAGAGCTTAAGTCAGAAAATGCGGACTGCAGTAAGCATGTGCATTCCCCGGGCATTTCTAACTTTGTTCATGTGCATCCATGATATTTATCTTGCACATACATGCAATAGGTGTGCTGGAGGGAGTGACGCTTCTGGAGTTCGAGGGAGCGAGCCAGGAGGAGGAGCCCGAGGTGCAGGCAATCGACGAAGCAGCCGCTGAGGAGGAATTGCCCGAGTGCCCTGACCACCGTCCTTCCTCTTTCCTGAAAGGCAAGCCCCGGAGCATATTAAGTCTCCCATGTTTTTACAAATATCTTGAGTATCTCTTATTATTGATGATGCATTAAGTATAGGAATTGGTTGGAACCAATTGTTGCATTATATATCTATCCTTGTCCGGATATCGCACTTAAATACTATTTAAGTTCAGGAACGGGTTAAATGCTTAGCCATGCTTAGTGCGGTAGAAGTCAGGTGATTTCCTGTCACCTGTGAGCTTTAGGATGAGGTGGATCACGGTTGGCTATATTTGCTATCGTGGAAAAGAACCATGTTAATAATGAATTAAGACCGGGCGAAGTCTTGGGTAGGTTTGGACATAGTGACTCTGTCTGTGTCGTTTAAGGACCGATATGCTATACGTCCTCATGTCATGTTGAACGCAACCTAACACTTAGCTGGTCAGATAACTCGTTCCGACCGCGAAGCCTAGTAGCTCGATTCAGGCTAGGGACGTGAGCAGGGGTCGCAATCTGGATGGTAGTAAGGATGTGCGGAGAGCCATTAGCATAAGTCCAAGGTGGGTTAGAGTCCCAAGCAACCTTGGTGGACTGGTTCTCTGAGAATGCCGATCTGTTCAGACTCGCGACTCCTAAATTGTACCAAAGGTGACTTGTTTGTGACCCTGACGGGGAAGCAAGGTTTATGTTAGGAATACCCCTCTAGCTGGATAGGAATCGATTCGAATCGCCATCTCTCCCGGATAGTGAGAACTTGACTGAGCAGCAGCAACGTAGATTCAATTAATTTAACGATATGGTTAAATGGATGATGATGATAATGTTGCCACGATTTATACCTGCTATGGTTATTAATGTTTGTATCTTAATGAAATGATTGCTTAGTACATGTGCTAATATAGATGACAGGTTAATGGCTAAAAGTCACTGCTAGCTCAGGTTAAGAGTTGCTCATTATTACTTATGCTTTTCTGCAAAAAGATTATGTTAGCCAGATCCACTAAATTAAGCTTTGCCTGATCCTTGGTGTCATTTGTCTTGGTTTTCGACGGGTAAGTCTAGCTGAGTACATTCTCGTACTCAAGGTTTATTCCCTCTTGTTGCAGATGACCTTCTATATCAGGGCTTCTGTAAGTATTGTCTCCACCCAGCGGGTGATGAAGACTAGATCACATGCATGATCTCTGTTATCTTATCTAGATGCTTTTATGGGTTGTGATCGACAAACTGGTACTTGTATTTGAACTCGGGTGTGTAAGTTAAACTATTTGCTTTCGCTACTTTACAAGACTTGTTTTGTAATAACGATGACTCTGAGTTGTTGTAATCTATTTGCAAACCGTCTGTGAAATGTTGTAACATATGATGTGTTATGTTGAATTATAGTGATCTTGGTTGTATGCAAGTTGGTTTGAAATCCTTCATGATTTCAGTTGACTACCGGGTTTATATGGGCTCAAGTGCGAGAATTTGATCGTTTTGGCGATTGTTTTTGTACTTGTGTTCTTATAAATTGGTCGGTTCTATGACAGCTGGCATCAGAGCTAGATTCAACACTAAACATGTCATACGGGTATTTAAAAACAAAAGCTTTTGTTGTGAAAACGGTTTTCCAACTTATAGTTGTATATAAGTGTTTAAAAATCTAAAATTTTATAGTGTGCTGGTGATCACATCCCTTGTAGCCCACTTAAGGACTTCTAGGTGGCTTATATAATTACTAACTTGGGGGAAATTGATTGTTTCTATTTCGTCGTCCATGCGGCGTGCTATTGCATGGGTGCCATTCGCTTGAATGGTAATGTATGGATCAATTACCTCTACGCCAAGGTAAGTGTGAGTTGTGAGAGCATGACCGTCCAACCGTCAGTATAGGGGAGAGTTTGTTGTGGTTACTGGAATATTTACATGTTGCATACATGTACATATGAAGGTACTTAATTGTGGATATATCTATCGGGTAGTTTGGATACCAAAGTATATATATCTGAGGATGTATATATGGAGAGTATCTTAGTTTACTACTTTTATTGTTAGCATTATATCTTGTTGGGTTGGGCTATAATGAAATTTTCTGTAGGTACGCTAACAACGCACCGTGTAGATCGACTAGTTACCGCTAATTGAGAGAACGTATGTATGCCACCGTATATTGCGCTAGAACTTAAATTTTCTTAGGTTTGTGAGGACGTATGGAATGAGCATGCATCATATTCACTCATGTCATTCATATTGCATTACTCCCTCCCTTATAATTGCTTATCCCAATTATTAAGTTCCATCTCTCACCAAAATAATCCTCTCACGAGAGTTGCATCCCTTTTTGATACAGATGGCCGCGCCCGTGTTTCCTCATGGTAGCAGCACCTGCAAATGAAGAAGAAGAGGAAGATCCTGAAGAAGTCCAGGGCATTTCCGATGTGGACAGTGACCACTTTGATGAGTAGTTAGCTAGCAAGTCTCACTAGTTTAAGCTTTTGCAGCCATTTGTGTAATGGACTTAGTACTATGACTGATGTTGAATGTACCTTTTAATTTGAACTTGGCATGTAATGTACCTTAATCCGCTCCCTTTAGGATGCGTATCTTGTTGGTTAAGTTTAAAACTTGTCATGTTGGAATGCACTGCGTATGGCGCTAGTAATCTAATTGATGATGTGGTGATTGGAGAATGAATTATTGCCTCGGTTTATTGTATGAATTTTATATTCTCTCCAGTAAATTCAGTTTGGCGTAATTACATTGTTCCTCTCCAATGTGCTAACATCACCAATAATTGCTGGTTGCGCATTATTGCAGATGCCTCACACTCGTTCCACTGGTGCGGCTGGTGATGATGATGATCTTCCACCGCCACCACCACCCACACCAACAGAATTGATGGCAATTCTTGCTGAAGGACAGCGCACTATGGCTGAGGCTCTCCGCACGATTGCAAATCGTGATGGTCGTGGTGCACGCCAAGGACCGGAACCAAATCAGTATAGCGACTTCAAAGATTTCCTTGACACTAAACCACCGATCTTCAAGGAGGCTGAAGAGCCCCTCCAAGCTAATGAGTGGTTGAACACTCTTGAGCATAAATTTGGTCTGCTTCGCTTGACTGAGGTGCTGAAGACTGAGTATGCATCTCACCAACTGCATGGGCCAGCTGGTATTCGGTGGAGTCATCATCGGTCCACTATGCCCGCTAATGCCCAAATCACTTGGGATCAGTTCAAGTCTGCTTTTAGGGGAAATTATATTCCTTCTGGTCTCATGGCAATCAAGCATATAGAGTTCATGAAGCTAACCCAGGGAAACAAGAGCTTGAATGAATACCTGCAGGCTTTCAATAACCTCGCAAGGTATGCTACTGAGTTCGTTGACACTGATGCCAAGAAGATCGCTAGTTTCAAGCGGGGACTTAGCCCCAAATTGATGAAGACCCTGGGAAATTGCAAGTGTGCTCATTTTAATGAGTTTGTGAGTGATGCTTTATCTCAAGAAAACAACAATGATGTATATGCTACTTCAAAGAATCGCAAGAGGGCCTATGAGGTGGGTGCCTCACAATCCAAGGCTGCAGTCACGCATAGAACTTCATTCTGTCCTCTGGCATCAGCTGCTAAGTTCCGCCCACCGCTAAAGAAGAATCCAGGCAAGACTAGATTTCACAAGGCTTTTATAGTTGCTCTTCCCAAGGGCACTACCAGTCAAGGCAGTTCTAATGTTCCTCCAAGCAACATGCCATGCTGGAACTACAACAAGACATGTCATTGGGCAAGGAAGTGTCCTTACCCTAAGAAGAATAACTACCAAGGTGGCCATCAGGGGCAGGTGAACCACACTAATATTGCTGATATTCCTTCAGGAGAGGTACTAATTGCCGGTAAGTTTCTGGTTGATCAACACCTCGCAGTTGTACTATTTGATTCGGGTGCTTCGCATTCTTTTATTAGTCCCACATTTGCATCCAAGTTTATGTAAAAAACATACACTGTTGAGGGTGATGATTATTGTATTAGGGCTGCCAGTGGTACTATCCCAACCAAGCTTGTAGTTAGGGATGTGCAACTTGAGATAGAGGGGCGAAGTTATTAGGTTGATCTGGTAGTTTTACTGGGGCTAGGTATTGACGTGATATTGGGAATGAACTAGATGAGCAGTCATGGAGTGCTTATTGATACATCGACTAGAGTAGTCATGCTCAGAGATTCTTGTAATCAGGAAGGTTTTCTAGTATAGCTATTGTCGACAGAATATGCTCGGCAGTCCATCGAGGGGTATCCCACGATGGTAGATTTGTCGGTGGGGGTGCGCGTAATCAGGAACCGGATGGTGACACAAGGCGTAGAGACATCGATTTAGATAGGTTCGGGTTGTCTGATCGATGTAATACCCTATGTCCTGTGTCTTTGGTGTATTGTATTGATCTGGATGACCAAGTAGCTTGATGTGGCCTATTCGCTAGGGGACCCCTGCCTCTCCTTATATAGTCTAGAGGAGCAGGGTTACAAGGTAAGTATCCTATTTGGTACTATATAATGTCTTGCGATGCACGCCGAGCAGCGCCGTGCATGCCTTGATCTTATGGGCTGGGCCACCACCGATGGTGCGGCCCATGTCTTGGGGGCCATACCCCCACAGCTAGTCCCCGAGCCTGATAGTAGGTGACACAGTCATGTGGTGCCAGGGTCATAAAGTAGAAGACCAGCCGAGCAGGCAGCCAGTCCCCGGGCGTAGCCTCAAGATGAGAACAAGCACATTCACCACAAGGTGAAGTGTGCCCACTTAGTCCCTGTGCCTGCTAGAAGATGAAGAATGAATCTTGTAGCAGGGTCTATCGATGTTTTACCATCGATAGCCTGCCACGGGGGTACCCGGGACAGTTGTTTGGGCTTTGGCGAATAGTGGAATTCGGCGGTTACGCAAAGAGACTCACGATTTATACTAGTTCAGGCCCTCGACTTGGTCGAGTAATAACCTTACATCCAGTTTTGGCGTTAGCCTGTTTGCGTTGTATTGCTTTGAGTATCGGGTATGTGTCCTCCTCTTACAATGGGTACCCTCGCCAGCCCTTTATAGTCCAGGTGCTGAGAGGCGTTGTTTGTGTCCTATTCGGATACAAGGTCAGAGTCCTAAGCTATGCTTCGGGCGCCTTTCCTTGTATAGTTTGAGTTGGAATTTCGGTTTTGCATGTTGCTTTGCTCCGCATTCTTCTTGGCGATTGGGCTGTAGGCCTTGTTACCAAGGCCTACCTCCCTGCAGTATGGTCTATGGGGGGCCCGTAGGGTTCCCCATCGACAAGCCCCTGAGCATTTCATGATTGAGCTTCAAGGGCCGAGTTGTTGTAGTCTTGATCCGGGTCCTTCTTGAAGTGAAATCTTGAGATGGTCTTCTTTGATTCTTCTTTTGGCTGATGTGCACTTTTGCTTGATGTCCTCCGGGTTCTTTTTCCTTTGAGTGCAGCGAGTGCAATTTTGCAAAAATTGCACTCATTGAGTGTAGCCCCCGAGCCTCTTATTTTTTGGTACAAAAAGCTAGAGGGTCAAAAAATTTGAAAATATGTTTTTCTGTGGTAGGTACTTGCAGCCCCCGAGCCTTCTCCGGGTTCTTTTCTATTGAAAAGAAGCTAGAAGAAGGGTCTTGATTTGTACTCCTTTGATCTTTGTCTTTTGCTGGTCACGGATGGGTCTTGTATAGCCATGAGTGAGCGTCTTCTTTTACTTTTTGTCAGGAATCTTGCTTTTGGGTACTATTCGCCTTTGTTGCTTTGCTCTTTTGTTCTTTTCCTCTTTCTTTCTTGTGATCTTTAGCCTTGTTTACCTCTGGTTTGCTATAAATACCTTCTTTGTTGGTTGTGGTTCTTCCTCGAGTAGGAAATTTCTTCTTCAATTCTTTCTTCATTCGTAGATATGCTGGTGTGTGAGGTTGAGCAGCCCCCGGGCTTATGCTTGCTTGGTAATGAACATGCTGCTCTATCTGTTCTTCTGCGTCTGGGCTACCACTGCTGCCGCCACTGGGTTCCTTGTTGCAATATTTAAGAATCTTGTCTCTATCTTATGTCTGAGTTTATCCGGTCCTGTTTGGCCATCTATAACCTTTGTATTTGTCTTCGATCAATGAGATGTATAATTTTTCTCTGTCCGAGTTCTTTTTCGACTGTAATCCTGGTTATTCATGAGGCTCCTGAGTTCTTTCTTTAATAACCGGGTTCTTTTGTTCCTTGCGAGGTGGCCCTTCATTTCTTCATGGTTGACGGGTTGTTCTTGTAGTAATCTGAAAACTCTGCCGTGGTGCTGGATGGATAAGTTTGAAATCTGTCCGTTGGATCGTACCATTGTAGATTTGTGCCTTCTGTCATTTTAGGTGTGTCAGTAAATGGATCGTCACGTGGTTGATGGTAGAAGCCGAATCGCCATATTGGTTTTGATGAAGGAATTAACTCCGCCCTTAACCTTTTATGAAGAAAGTTTTAACTCCATCCTTATCTCGAGGAGGCTGTTGAACTGCCTGGGATGGCAATTTGGTCTCTATTTAACTGGCCACTCTGCAATTGTTTCGCCATAGCCACAATGACGAAGAAGAAGTTCATCCATAGGCAGAGTGTTTGTAAGGTGTTGCGTTCTTTGCTTGTTCGCTCTCCAAGGACGGCCGTGGTGGAGTCATCGAGCGGAAGGTCTTTGTCGTCGCCTTTATTGCCAGCCCCTCCGGTGGTGGGGAAGGCTCCCCTTGTTGGGACATCAGTGCCGATTGTCCCTCTGTAGAAGAAGGAGGATCCCTCAGCTACTCCTGTGGTCACTCTTGTCCCCCTCTCTGCTGCTGACGCTACTTCGACAAGGGCAGATTTGATCGTCCTTAGTAGTGATAGTGAAGATGAGGTTGATTGGGAGGCGCTCGCCGCCGAAGATGAAGTCGACTGGGGCGCCCTTGCTGTCGAAGATGACGATGATGTCGAATCTATGGGTAGCGGGTCTCCGGCGAGGAACTGATGATGGCTGAATGCGTTATCATTAGCCCTCGCTTTGATGTTGGCATAAAGGATATCGAAGGGCAGATTGTCCGGTCATAGATTTATCTTGGTGATTTGATGTATGTAGTAGTCGTGTTCTTCTATGATCATCATAAACTTTGTTTCCCCAATTTCTCTTTTCCTTTTCTTTTGATGTGGCTTCTTTTGTTTCTCTGTGTGGATGTCTCTGCTTTACTTATTCGTCAGACGAATTGTGTGAGTGATCAGGATTTCTTCCGAGCAGTTGCTTCGTGGTATGTATCCGTAGCTTTGAGTAGACGAGTTGTTTCCATTTGTTGTGAAATGACTCTTTGGTAGGTGGAGTGCTTTGTCTGGCTTTCGTTTGCGCCATGTAAACAACTTGGTATGTGTAGAACGTCGTCTTGAGAGACTGTCTTTGAGTGCTTTGTCTGGCTCTCGTGCAAACAACTCGGTATAAATTGTTGTTTTGTCAGACTTCATGTTCTTGCTAGTACTAAAAAGACTTAGGATCAGCGATCTTGAGATTGATAAGCCTCTGAGTACTTCATGGTGGAGTTCTAGGAATTTCTTCTTGTTCCTTCAGGTCTTTGCCGAGCAGGGATTACCAATGCTTTTTTTCCGGTTTTATGATTTTGTGAAGGGTGGCTTTTACCGGTGCATCAACAATGTGGTTTCGTATGTCTGGGTTGTTGCCCCTGATGCTCCTTTTGAGTGGATTACTGAAGCTTCTGTAATGGCTGAGTTTTCAAGACACTGGGAGGAGGCCAAAGTATAGCTTAGTGGTCTATCAGACCAAATTCTTGATCAAATGAATGTACTTCCTCCTTCTCTTCTGTCTTCTTGAACAGATGTGAAAAGTCAACCTTCTTTTGATGTCCTTGTAATATATTTTGTCTCTGAATTTTTAAGATGTGAGCAGGCTTCGTCCTGTCTTTCTTTTCTTCTTAGATGTCTTTGAATAATATGGACTAGTTTCGCCCTATCTTTCCTTGTGGCTTTTTTCTGCTTTGCCATAGCTTGTTTCACTCTTTGGGTCGGCGACCGAGTTGTTTGGACTGTTTGTGCCGCTCTTTGGTTGAAGTAGTCGATTATACCGCTCTTAGGGTAGACGATCGAGTTGTTGGAGTGTTTGTGCCCCTCCTTGGGCAATGTAGTCGATCGTGTCGCTCTTGGGGTAGGCGACCGAGTTGTTGGAGTGCTTGTGTCCCTTTCTGGGTGAAGTAGTTGATCGTACCACTCTTGGGGTAGGCGACCGAGCTATTGGAGTGCTTGTGCCACTTCTTGGGCGAAGTAGTCGATCGTACCACTCTTGGGGTAGGCGACCGAGTTGTTGGAGTGCTTGTGTCGCTTCTTGGGCAAAGTAGTCGATCATACCACTCTTGGGGTAGGCGATCGAGTTGTTGGAGTGTTTGTGCTCCTCCTTGGGCAACGTAGTCGATTGTGCTGCTCTTGGGGTAGGTGATCGAGTTGTTGGAGTGCTTGTGCCGCTTCTTGGGCGAAGTAGTCGATCGTACCACTCTTGGGGTAGGCGACTGAGCTATTGGAGTGCTTGTGCTACTTCTTGGGCAAAGTAGTCGATCGTACCACTCTTGGGGTAGGCGACCGAGTTGTTGGAGTGTTTGTGCCGCTTCTTAGGCGAAGTAGTCGATCGTATCACTCTTGGGGTAGGTGACCGAGTTGTTGGAGTGCTTGTGCCGCTTCTTGGGCGAAGTATTCGATCGTACCACTCTTGGGGTAGGCGACCGGACCTGTATAGCACAACTGTTTCTGGGTTAGCTGTTTGTAGGGTAAGTAAGCAATCGTACCAGCTCTTGGGGTAAGCGATTGCGTCCGTATAGCAACAACCATTTTTGGGTTGAGCTGTTTGCAGGGCTGCCCCTTTTTCCCCAACCTGATTATAGGTTGGTTCTATCCGTTGGACAGGGCTGTCAGTCGTACCATCTCTTTATGGTAGAGTGACAAATGCTAGCTTGGGTCTCCTTACCCAAGAAGCTATTTGGTCGTTGGCTGTCAGTCAGACCATCTCCATATGGTTGAGTGACAAGATTGCCCATGTAGCGCAACCATTTTTGGGTTGGCTGTTAACAGGGAAGCCCCTTTTTCCCCAGCCTGATTATGGGTTGGTTCTGTCCGTTGGACAGGGCTCATATTTGAAGCTGTTCTTCTTGAATAATCTCTGTTTTATTTCTCTTGAAACTTGAGTACAATCTGTTGTACTTAATTGTAGAATCTTTTGAGCTGGCTGATATGCCAAGTGTTCTTTATAGGTATTTCATCTGGAGTCATCAACTCGTATGTGCCGAGTCCTGTTGCTGTCTTCACGATGAAGGGTCCTTTCCATGGACTGAGTAGTTTGTGTCGTCCATCTTTCTTCTGGATTAGTCATAGTACTGAGTCCCCTAGCTTTAGTGATCGGGGTTGAGTACTTTTGTCATAATGTCTTCATAACCCTTGCTGATATCTTGCATTTTGTATGATTGCACTGTCTCTTATTTCTTCTATTGAATCAATTTCTAACCGCCTTGTTTCTTCTACTTCGCCTTCTTCATATTGTTCTATTCTTGGAGATAGCCATATTAAGTCGGCTGGTAGTACTGCCTCTGATCCGTAGACCAGAAAGAACGATGAGTATCTAGTTGCTCTGCTGATCTAGGTTCTTAGACCCCATACTACTTTTGGTAATTCGTCGATCCATTTTCCACCATAATCTTTCAAATGTTCATATAATCTTGGTTTTAAACCTTGTAATATGAGTCCATTTGCTCTTTCAACTTGTCCATTGGCCTGCGGGTGTGCTACTGATGCAAAGTCGATTTCTATCCCACAATCTCTTGCCCAGTATTGGAATTCTCTTGCTATAAAGGGTGAACCAAGATCTATGATTATTCTGTTGGGTATGCCGAACCTATGCATGATGTCTTGTATGAATTCCACTGCCTTTTCTGCACTGTATTTGACCAAAGGTTTGTATTCAATTCACTTTGTAAATTTGTCGATTGCCACAAATATGTATTCGAAGCCTCCTTTTGCTTTTTTGAGTGGTCCGACTTGATCCATCCCCCAGCATGAGAATGGCCAAGCCGGTGTTATGCATATTAAGTTGTGAGCCGGCACATGTGATTGCCTAGCAAACATTTGGCAATTCTTGCATGTTCTGATGAGCTCTTCTGCATCTTTGAGTGCTGTTGTCTAATAGAAACCGGTTCTGAATGCTTTGCCGACTAGTGTCCTAGAGGCTGCATGATTTCCACAGCATCCTGAGTGGATTTCATCCAAGATTTCCTTTCCTTTATCTGTCGGAGCACATTTAAGCAGTACTCCTGATGATGCTGCTCTTTTATATAGTTTATCCCCCACCAGAACGTAGTTTTTGCTTCTTCGTACAACCCGAGTTGCTTCTGCTTTGTCTTCGAGTAGTTTCTTCTCTTTGATAAAATCAATGTATGTTTGTCTCCAATCATTTTGTATGACCATGATTTGTCTTGACTGGTCTAGTTCTTCTGCTTGATCTATTTCCATTGGATCTGTTGTCTCCTTCTCTTTTTCTGTGTTTCCGAGTTGTTTGATGGATGAGGCTGTGAGTTCTTCCACAAATATACCGGGTGGTACTTTTGCTCTATCTGATCCTAATTTGGCTAGCACATCTGCTGCAACATTGGAATCTCTTAGTACATGATGGATTTCGAGCCCTTGGAAAATTTTCTCCAATTTTTTGACTTCTGCACAGTACGCATCCATATTATCTTTTGTACAATCCCAATCCTTGTTGACTTGATTGATTACTACAGCTGAATCACTGTAGACAAGTAGTCTTTTAATCCCAAGCGAGCTTGCAACTCTTAGACCGTGTATTAATGCTTCGTATTCTGCCTCATTGTTAGTTGCCTGCCAAAGTATTTGTAGCACATATTTTAACTGTCTCCCTTCTGGTGATATGAATAGTACTCTTGCTCCAGCTCCTCCTAACTTTAGGGAACCATCAAAATACATTTTCTAATGATCAAGTATTGGTTCAGGTTCTTTTTGACTGATTTATGTCCATTTAGCAATGAAGTTGGATAATGCTTGAGATTTGATTGCTGTTCTTGGTTTGAAGTCTAGGTTGAGAGCACCAAGTTCTACTGCCCATTTTGATATCCGACCTATTGCATCTTTGTTGTGTAGAATGTCTTAAAGTGGAAAATTGGTTACCACTGTAATCTTGTGTTCATGGAAATAATGTCTCAGCTTTCTTGATGATATCAACACTGCATAAAGTAGTTTTTGCACGTGTGGGTATCTCACTTTTGATTCTGTTAGTACTTCGCTTATGTAATAGACTGGTCTTTGCATTTTGTATGCGTGTCCAGGTTCTTCTCTCTCAACCACAATTGCTGTGCTGACAACGTTCTTGGTTGCTGTAATGTATAGCATTATGCCCTCTTTGTCTTTTGGTGGTGTCATTACTAGTGATGATGCCAAGTATTCTTTTAACTTTTGGAATGCTTCTTCTGCCTCTTCTTTCCATTCAAAATTTCCTGTCTTTTTCAATAATTTGAAGAAAGGTAGCCCTTTTTCTCCTAGTTGGGAGATGAATCTATTGAGTGCTGTCATGCATCCTATAAGCTTCTATATGTCTTTAACTTTCTTTGGAGGTTTCATATCCATGATGGCTTTAACTTGCTTTGTACTTGCTTCAATTCCTCGGTTACTGACTAGAAACCTGAGTAGTTGTGCTGATGGTACCCCAAAAACACACTTTGTGGGGTTTAGCTTCCACTGCCATGCTTTTAGATTCTTGAAAGTCTCCTCGAGGTCTTCTATCAATGATCCGGGTTCTTTTGTCTTGATTACTACATCATCAATGTATGCTTCTGCATTTCTTCTGACTTGACTCCCCAAGCAAGTTTGAATTGCTCTTTGATATGTTGCCCCTGCATTTTTTAGCCCAAAAGGCATTGATTTATAGCAATATGCCCCAAAGGGTGTAATGAATGAAGTCTTGCTTTGGTCTTCTTCTCTTAATGATATTTGATGATAGCCTGAATAGCAATCTAGAAAGGATAACAGAGCTGATCCTATTGTCTAGTCGATGATTTGATCAATCCTTGGTGGGACATATGGATCTTTTGAGCAATGTTTGTTGAGGTCTATGTAGTCGATGCACATGCGCCATTCTTTTGAATTCTTCTTCTCTACTAGGACCGGGTTGGCAAGCCAATCCAGGTTGATTATTTCTCTGATGAATCCTACTGCCATGAGCTTGGTGATCTCTTTTTTGATTGCTGTTTTTCTGTCTGGAGTGAATCTTCATAACTTCTGCTTAACGGGTTTGGACCCTTTGTTCACATCAATTATGTGCTCAGCCAACTCCCTTGGGACCCCTGGCATGTCTGCTGGCTTCCAAGCGAAAATATCTTTGTTGTCCTGAAGAAAGTTGGTGAGCGCGAGTTCCTATTTGGGGTCGAGATTTGCACTGATGATTGTCGTCTTCTCCGGATCACCAGTCAGTAGGTCAATAGTCTTGATAGCGGCTTCTTTTGGTGGTGCGAAGTTGCTTGGCTTCTTAGCCGTTATCTTAATCTCATCTAGGTTCATTTCGTTGGCCAGTATTGCAATCTCCTTTCCTTCCTTTATATCTTGTAATCTTTTGGATATTTGTACTGCTTGTACATTGCAATCATGTGCTTTCTTTATATCTCCTTTCAATGATAATACGCCCTTTGTTGTTGGCATCTTGAGCAGTAGGTATGGATAATGTGGTACTGCCATGTATTTTGTTAAAGCTGGTCTCCCAAGTATTGCATGGTAGCATGATTCAAAGTCTGCAACTTCGAATTTTATGAATTCCATCCGGTATTTGTCTGGTGTGCCAAAGGTGACGGGTAGGGTTATCTGTCCGAGGGGCATAGCTGCTCTGCCGAGTACTATTCCATAGAATGGTGTGCTTGTGGGTGTCATTAGACCTTCACAATCCAGATTCATCCTTTTGAGAGTATCTGAGAAAATTATGTTAAGCCCGGCTCCTCCATCGATGAGTACTTTAGTTACTGCTACTCCTGCGATAGTCAGACCTAGTACCAGCGGGTAGCATCCTACGTTTGCTGCACTGGTCCATTGGTCTTCTCTTGTGAAGTGGATGGGGTACTTTGACTAATCTAGATATCTTGGGATGGCTGGTTCAGCTGCCATGATGGCTCGGTGAGCTAGTTTCTCTTGTCTTTTGCTTCGTGTGTTAGGAACACCTGAAAATATCACCGCTAATTGGCGTTGGGGTTCTTGATAATCTCCTTCAGCTCTCTTTTCCTCCTTCTTGGATTCTTCTTGCTTTGGCTCTAAGTTGTTTTGATTCCTGTTTTCTCTCTTCATGAATTGCCGCTGAAAAGTGCTGCATTCAACTAACTTGTGTCTGGCCCCTAGGTGTATGTGACACGGCATGTTTTCCATGTTTTTCGGCGCTCTTCCTCAGTAGTTGTTACTCTAATAGTTGCTATTACTGTTGTAACCGCTGTTGTTACGGTTGTTGCTATTATTGTAGTTGCCATTGTGATTGCTACCATTGCTGTCATTGCCGTTGCCATTGTATCTTCTTTTGTTGTGTGTGGTTGCCACCATATTGTCCTGCCTTGGTCTTTTGTCTTGCTGTCTATAATCGGGTCTTCTATTCTCTGGGTTGTCCCTAGCAAATCTATGCCGAGTTCTTTCTTCTGACGAAATTAGCTTCTCAACAACCCTCTTGAAGTCTTCATTTGTTCTTGGGTTTTCATTGAAATAGTCCTTGTATTGCTAGTTTGCCCAGATTCCTTCTGCAAAGGCCTCTATCACCTCCCTATCAGTAATGTCATGGACTTGAGCCCTGAATTCTCCAAATCTTCCATAGTATTCCCTTAGACTTTCTCCTCTCCTTTGCTTTACTCCTTTCAATTCGGCTACAGTCATTGGATGGGTAATAATGCCTGCGAAGTTGTTGCAGAAAGCTTCTTGCAAGTCTTCCCAATACCTGATTGATCTTGGCCTCAATTTGTCAAACCATTGTAGCGGCATTGCTTCGAGGGCCATTGGGAAGAATAGAGCCTTGATGTCATCGTCTCCTCTAGCTAATTCAATAGATTGGGAGTAAACCCTTAGCCATTGTCTTGGTTCGACTTTGCCATCATACTTGGAATGATTTGCTGGTTTAAACTTGTGCGGTAGCTTTAAAGTTTGTAGTCTTCCTACGAAACAAGGGAATCTGTCATATGGTTCCGTTCTTCCATAATCTGGTGATCTTGCCCTTCTATAATAAGACCTGTCTTCTTTTAACTCAGACTCTCCGTAGTCATCTTCTTTGTCAAATCTTCTTGATATTTCTTGGTAGCGTTGGCTCAATTCTGGTTTGTCTCTTTCTTGTTGCTTTGAGTAGTGTTCCTTCCTTCCATTGATATCAGCACTTTCTACTGGTCCTATCCATTGAAAATTCGATTTTTTGGGTGGCTGCTCCCTTTGTGGCTCCTGTGGAATTTCTTCGCCGGGTTGTTTTTCTGATCCCCCGACTTCTTTCTTCTGGTCTTCCTTTGCTTTTCCGTTATTCATGAGGGTGTACAACTCCTTTGTTAATTCTTCAATTCTTTCCCTTTTTGTATTTTTTGTGGCTTCTTTTTCTGCCTTCTTTCTGTTGTATTCTGTTAGCTCCGCTTTGTATTTATTCCAGACTTGCTTCCGTTGTTTAGCCCGATTCCTCCTTCCAGCTTTCAATTTGTTCTTCTTTAGCCTTGCTAGTCTTTGCTCATCATTTTCGTTGCTGTCGCTTTTCTCATCTAGCGAGATGTCGCCTTCTGATTCGTCTAAAGATTTTATATCTGGTATCTATGGTGGTTCCAAAGGTTGTTCTAACTGCTCCGCCATGTATACAGTATACCTCTTCTGAGCTCTTCTTGTACGGTATTCCATCCTTCATTTGGTTGAGCTGTCTGTAGCTTCTGAACTAGATCCGAGTTCTTTTCCCTCTTGATAAGGTAGTTCTTCAACACGCGTGCCAGTCTGGACTTTGCTTGAGGTGAAAGAACCTAGCCAATGCACCACACAATCTTGCGGGGTCATTGTCATGATCATCCCTTCTTGTGCTCCCTCTAGAAGTATTCTTCTTGCTGAGTTCATCTTGTTTTGGGTAAAGTGTTGATAGACTGATGCCGCGTTGCGCAGTCCGTAAGTTCCCAAGTTCTTCTTTGAGTTGTACGGGTCGTATCCCTTCACGATCGTTGTTGTGTCTCTGAGTCCAATTAGGCTTGGCTCTTGTGCCATGAAGATTGTCTTGGAATCGGGTTGTATCTCTTTTTCAGAGTCGGTTTCGTATCCGCTTTCTTCCTTATTCTGAATTGTATCCGAAGTTGAGAGTTTCATCATCTTCTCAGCGAGTTTGTATTGAACTTCATCATTGAATTCTTTTTCTTCTCAGAGATGGGTACGAAGCTTGCCGTCGCCGTTAGCCTTGCAGATCCAGGATCCGAAGACAAAGGTTGTTCCTGCCAAAAAGGTCATCTTGAGGTTGAGGTCCGCCGAACTCTCGAGAAAAAATCATCGAAAGCCCCTACCTGGCGCGCCAGCTGTCGATGTTTTACCACCGATAGCCTACCATAGGGGTACCCGGGATAGTTGTTCGAGCTTCAGCGAATAGCGGAATTCGGCGGTTATGCAAAGAGACTCACGATTTATACTGGTTTAGGCCCTCGACTTGGTCGAGTAATAACCTTACGTCTAGTTTTGGCGTTAGCCTGTTTGCGTTGTATTGCTTTGAGTATCGGGTATGCGTCCTCCTCTTACAATGGGTACCCTCGCCAGCCCTTTATAGTCCAGGCGCTGAGAGGCGTTGTTTGTGTCCTATTCGGATACAAGGTCAGTCCTAAGCTACGCTTCGGGCGCCTTTCCTTGTATAGTTTGAGTTGGAATTTCGGTTTTGCGTGTTGCTTTGCTCCGTGTTCTTCTTGGCGATTGGGCTGTAGGCCTTGTTACCAAGGCCTACCTCCCTATAGTATGGTCTATGGGGGGCCTATAGGGTTCCCCATCGATAGGGTCAAAGAAGTCTGAAAGCTTGCCGACGTCGTTCGATATGTGTGTATCAAGACCCTAGATGTGCTACCCAAGATCAGCACCTTGATTCGAACAGCATGGAGCAACTTGTTAGCGCACCAATGAGACGTAGCAAGATCTGACCACCAAGGGAGCACCGAGGAGCGAGGAGTCCCCGGTGTCGCTGGCGACAATAGAGCATCGAGGAACGAGGAGTCCCTAGCATCGCTGGCGATGACCGAGCATCGAGGAGTCCCCAGCGTCGCTGGCGATGTCTGAGCACCGAGGAGTCCCCGGCGTCGCTGGCGATGACTGAGCATCGAGGAGCGAGGAGTCCCCGGTGTCACTGGCGATGTCCGAGCACCGAGGAGCGAGGAGTCCCCAGCGTCCCTGTCGATGACCGAGCACCGAGGAGCGAGGAGTCCCCGGCATCGCTGGCGATGACCAAGCACCAAGGAGCGAGGAGTCCCCAGCGTCGCTGGCGATGACCGAGCACCAAGGAGCGAGGAGTCCCCAGCGTCGCTGGCGATAACCGAGCACCGAGGAGTGAGGAGTCCCCGGTGTCGCTGGCAATGTCAGAGCACCAAGGAGCGTGGAGTCCCTAGCGTCGTTGGCAATGACCGAGCACTGAGGTGCGAGGAGTCCCCGGCGTCGCTGGCGATGACCAAGCATCGAGGAGTCCCCGACGTAGGCGGCGATGTTCGAGCATCGAGGAGTCCTTGGCGTAGGCGGTGAGGTTCAAGCACCGAGGAGTTCCCAGCGTAGGCAGTGAGGTCCGAGCACCGACATAGCTGACGACGTCTGTGCGGTGAAGTGTGCCCACTTAGTCCTCGAGCACGATGTATCCATGCACCGAGGAGTAACCGGAGTAGCTGGCGATCAGTTCGATCAACTGGTCGGCGACGGAGTCCATGAACCAAGCGGTCCGACCAGTTGATCGGTGGAGAAGTCCGAGCACTAGGTGGACGATGATCCTACAATACAAACATGTAGAACGGATAGTACATGATGTAAAAAAAATGAACTCTAGAGAAAAATCAGCAATGGTGATGAAACGACGTATGCAGTTTGGCAATCAGTTGGTGTGAAAATATATTTATGTTTAATATAAACCGCCCGAATAGTTAGTGTGTAGCTGAGTCTACAGCCCTAGATAGCCCATAGTCCATAACATTGAGCACAGAGCCCGTGCACGTGTAGGAGGAACAGGCATGACCAAGGAGCCGCTGCCGACCACCCATAACGCAGAGCGCGGAGCCCATAGCATGTGTAGGGAGGAGTCAGAGACAGGGCCATCTCTGGAGGCGTCCGAGCATCAATAGGACTGTTCAGGGGTTTGGAAAATCGTTTGGAGAGCAAACATGGAGAAAACAGTTCGGAGAAACATTATGGCGATATACAGAGATTGGAGAATATTTAGAAGAATATTAAAGCGTGACTTAGCTTTGGACGGAGCATCTAGTCAGCGACGTATGGCGTTGTCTGGTCAGAGTTGACAAAATTGCTCGGTCCTCGAGCTTTCTGAACTGTGGTCATGATGGCGGTCGTGGTTGTCACAGCGCTATTCTTCACGGCGATCATCGTTGCAATGCGACATGTGGTCAGAGTCTATCATCATTGTGACATGGGAACAAAGCATGGGCGAAGGCTCCCAAGTCCAATGCTACAGGTCTTGGCGGCGTCGACGTCGGATCAGGAAGATATACATACGGCGACAAGCAAGGGAAATTGCTTTGTTTGTTATGCATGCACACATGCATGAGTAGCCTGCTTGTCCTATAGATCGTATGTCTTGGTTGTTTTGCTTGTGGCTGCATCTACATCTATGCTTGTATAGATGCATACGCACTCCATGCAAATCAATCTTTGTTCGTAGGCATTGTTTTACGGTCAACATGTGCTTGATTTCAGATCAGATCTGGCATGCATCATCGACGTCACCATGGCCCATATTCGATGGCTTGCTTTTCGCGCAGGGGCCTGGCCCAGCACCGTGCATGGTGCAAGCAGGCCACAAGCGACACGGGGTGGTCTGCAGCGTCGTTGGTGGAGAACATGGTGAGAGCGTGGAGCCCTTAACGTGTAGCATGGAGTGATGATGGAGACACGGTCGAAGTCGAGGTCCACCCATGGCCGGAAGGGAGCTGAGGCGGTAGTCATGTTGACGTTGCCTCTCATAGGATTTTTGGTGTAGAAGTTGTTGAAGGAGGCGTCGATCGAGTTGTGCCACAGTGTCGCCACAGCGCGTGTCGATGTCGTGCCTCTCTAGGTAAGCTCAGGATGCCATCACAGCTAAACGAGTTGCCACAAATGATATTGATCTTGAGGTACGCTATCTGGTTCGCCATGGATCAGCATGCACAACCCCTACCTAGTGCACCAATTGTCGATAGAGTATGCTCGGTAGTCCACCGAGGGGTATCTCATGATGGTAGATTTGTTGGTGGGGGTGTGCGTAATCAGGAACCGGATGGTGACACAAGGCACAGAGACAGCGATTTAGACATGTTTGGGCTATCTGATCGACGTAATACCCTACGTCCAGTGTCTTTGGTGTATTGTATTGATCTAGATGACCAAGTAGCTTGATGTAGCCTATCCGCTAGGGGACCCCTGCCTCTCCTTATATAGTCTGGAGGAGCAGAGTTATAAGGTAAGTATCCTATTTGGTACTATACAATGTCTTGCGGTGCACGCCGAGCAGCGCCATGCATGCCTTGA
Organism: Miscanthus floridulus; assembly: GCF_019320115.1. NCBI lineage: Eukaryota > Viridiplantae > Streptophyta > Magnoliopsida > Poales > Poaceae > Miscanthus > Miscanthus floridulus. The sequence goes on from NC_089582.1 coordinate 61,419,615, forward strand.
TCTTGTGGGCCAGGCCACCTCCGATGGTGCATCCCATGTCTTGGGGGCCATACCCCCATAGCTATCTAGGGACATCAATCTTTCTTGTGCGGCTAATGTGGTGCAAGCAAAGGTTGTGGCAGACATCCCTGTCGTGTGTGATTTTCTGGATGTTTTTCCTGATGATTTGCCTGGATTGCCCTTGGATCAGGATGTGGAGTTCAAGATAGAGTTGCTACCTGGTACAGCGCCCATCTCTAGAAGGCCTTATAGAATGCCTCTCAATGAACTATCCAAACTTAAGACCCAGTTGAATGAACTTCTAAAGAAAGGCCTTATCCGTCCTAGTTCATCTCCGTGGGGGTGTCCAGCTATCTTTGTGAAAAAGAAGGATCAATCACTACACATGTGTGTAGATTATAGGCCATTGAATGCAATCACAATCAAGAATAAGTACTCTCTGCCACGCATAGATATCTTATTTGATTAGTTGTCTAAAGAAAAAGTCTTTTCCAAGATTGATTTGAGATCTGGTTATCATCAAATCAAAATTTGGCCTGAGGATGTTCCAAAAACTGCATTCTCTACAAGATATGGTCTGTATGAGTATCTTGTTATGTCTTTTGGATTGACCAATGCCCCCGCACACTTCATGTATTTGATGAATTTGGTGTTTATGCCTGAGTTGGATAAATTTGTGGTGGTATTTATAGATGATATCTTGGTCTATTATGAGAATGAAGAAGATCATGTTGAACATTTGCGAGTGGTTCTCACTAGATTGCGTGAACAAAAGCTTTATGGAATGTTCAGCAAGTGTGAATTCTGGCTTCGTGAGGTACCTTTTCTCGAACACATGTTGTCCGATGGTGGAATTATGGTGGATCCCACCAAGGTGCAAGAAGTGTTGGACTGGAAGGCACCAATCTCGGTGCATGAGGTTCAAAGTTTTCTAGGATTGGCTGGCTATTATCGTTGCTTCATCCTAGATTTCTCTAAAATGGCCAAGTCTATGACTCGGTTGCTACAAAAAGACAAGAGGTTTGTCTGGACTTCTGAGTGTGATGCGGCCTTTCACACCCTACGAACCCTTCTAACTTCGGCTCTGGTTCTGGCGCAACCGGATATCGAGAAACCTTTTGATGTGTTTTGCGATGCATCAGGGATAGGTTTAGAAGGTGTTCTTATGTAGGAGGGTAGAGTCATTGCTTATACCTCACGCCAACTTTAGAAGCATGAGGTGAACTATCCGACGCATGACTTAGAACTCGCTGCAGTTGTTCATGCTTTGAAGGCCTAGAGACATTATTTGCTTGGCAATGTGTGCAACATCTACACTGATCATAAAAGTCTTAAGTACATCTTCACTCAACCTGAGTTGAATATGCATCAGAGAAGATGGCTCGAGTTGATCAAGGATTATAACCTCCAAGTGCACTATCACCCTGGCAAGGCAAACGTCATTGCGGATGCCTTAAGCAGGAAATCTCATTGCCACTCTTTGATTGAAAGTGACTTCCATTTGTCAAAACTCCTACATCCTACAGTCCTTCACAACATCACTATTAGTTGTACTCTACAGAGTCAAATTATTGAGCTATAGAAGACAGATCTAGGTGTGTTCCACATCAAGCGCAAGATGAAAGAGCAAGAAACCAAGCATTTTTGGGCAGATGAGAATGACGTGCTATGGTTCAAGGATAGGTTAGTGGTTCCAAAGGATAGAGAGCTTAGAAATCAAATCATATCCGAAGCACATTCCTTGAAATGATCTATTCATCCTAGTAGTAGCAAAATGTATCATGATTTGAAGCCTCACTTTTGGTGGACCAAGATGAAGAAAGAGATAGCCGCTTATGTGGCTAGGTGTGACACTTGTTGTTGAGTCAAAGCTGTGCACATGAAAGCTAGATTGCTTCAGCCACTCTCTATTCCAGGTTGGAAATGGGAGGAGATAAGTATGGATTTTATTGTTGGGCTCCCTACTACTCAGAGGAATTTTAACTCCATTTGGGTGATTGTAGACCGTCTGACCAAGTCTGCACACTTCATTCCTGTCCGCATAGATTTCCATCCAACTGACTATGCAGAGTTGTACTTTAATCAGATAGTTCGACTTCATAGGATACCTCGCACTATTGTCTCTGATAGAGGACCATAGTTCACTGCTCGCTTTTGGGAGCACTTACACGGATTGTTGGGAACTAGGTTAGTAAGAAGCTCTGCCTATCAGCCCCAAATCAATGGGCAAACTGAGCGAGTGAATCAAATCTTAGAAGATATGTTGAGAGCATGTGTTATCTCAGCTAAGGGTTCATGGGAAAAGTGGTTGCCCCTAGCTGAATTCTCTTACAATAATAGTTATCAAGAGAGTATCAAGATGGCACCGTTTGAAGCTTTGTATGGCCGGAAGTGTAGAACCCCGATGAATTGGGTTGAAGTCGGTGAAAGGAGATATTATGGAATTGATTTTGTTCAGGAAGCTGAAGAACAAGTCCGTACTATCCAAACCCATATGGCCGTAGCTCAAGCTAGGCAGAACAGTTATGCTGATCGTCGTAGAAAACCTATTGAGTTCGAAGTTGGAGACTTCGTTTATCTAAAAGTCTCACCCATGAAGAGTGTCCAACGCTTTGGTGTGAAGTGAAAGCTTGCACTGAGATATGTCGGTCCATTTGAAATCATTGGACAAAGTGGTAAGGTAGCATACAAGATCCAATTACCTCCTGAGATGAGTGCTATCTTCAATGTCTTTCACATATCCCAATTGAAGAAATGTCTTTGCGTCCCTAAAGAGAGAGTTCCACTGGGGGATATCGAGTTAAAATCTGATTTGACTTTTGAAGAGAAACCGGTCCGAGTAATTGACACTCGGGAGCCAGTGACTCGGAGTTGTTTGGTCAAGTTTTACAAGGTCATGTGGAGTAATCAGGGTAGTGAACATGATACAACGTGGGAAAGAGAAGATTATTTGAGGGACAGTTATAAGGAATTGTATCAACAATGGTACGTTTGTCAAATCTTGGGATGAGATTTTTATAAGGGGGGAGGGCTATAACACCTTAGGTGTTTGGCTTCCACATTTGCACTTGCATTTCATAAACATGAGCATCATTCATCCATTCATGAGTTTAGAATTGTATGAAACATGCTTTTGAAACATTGCAACATATTGTTATATGCTATGCGTGAGTGTTCTAGGAAAATGAATAGTGTGGAACACTCAAGTGCAACATGTGCAACACACTTTAGTGAAACATGGTTAGCTAGTACAATGCCACAAACTCATGAAACACATGAAACATGGTTTTGAAACAGAAGTAACAAAGTCACTTATTCTTCCTTGTTTCAATACCTGTGATACTTGATTTTGTGTGACCAATGTGTGGTGTGGCTAATTATCCCCTTAAGCAACTTAGTTATACTTAGAATGTCATTACGAACAATGTTCATGTTGATCATTTTGCCTAACTAAGTTTCCAAGTCATGGTTTGACTAGTGTTGATCTCTAGAGCTCCTTGGTTTGAGTGTTTAAAAAGTATAGCTTAGAGTGTTTGCATGTCTGAGCAACCTAAAGCAATGTTGTAGCAAATTTTATGAAGAACAAACTTTGTTTAGAGGTCAAGTCATGAAAATGTGCAGAACATGCTCTAAAGGGGCCCACAAGTCAGTTTTGAGGTTCATTTGGAGACTAAAAAATTCTAAGTCATAAAATCGAGTTTCAGTTTCCTGTACCCAACTTGTTAGCCTTGTAGCTCCCTAACCAAGCCAAATCAGCTCAAGCTCTAATTGGCAAAGTTGTAGCCCTCACTTAGATCTCCCACTTTGTCAATTACACCTAAGCCTAGATCATCATGGATTTGGAGTTTGAAGGTCATCAAGTACCACTATCAGACGTAGATGGCTTAACTGAATGGATGCTACAGTGGCCGACCATCTTCAGGACTTACCGCCTCTAGCTCACCAATAAGTTTTGGATGAATTAAATTGAAACTTGAAATGTGTTTTTAAATGCATGCAAACTTGTTTAAATTATATTTTGAGTTCCTGTGCTCCACAAATTATGAAATTTTGTTGGTGAGCTCTTCTTGATGAGTAGAAGCTCTGGTAAAAACTTGAGAGCCATTGCATCTATGGTTTTTGAGTTATAGATTTTCCTTTTATCATTGAATGATCCTTGTGTAAATTTTAGTAATTTATCTATGAATCCAATGACCATGAAATTTATTGGAGGATGTCCTAGTACCTTAAGGATGCTAGGAAAAATATAAAATCTGTTGCTTGATACTTTTCACTAGGGTTTCCTAATTATGTCATTTTAAGCCTTTATGTGTTGTCATTTTTGTGTAGGATGTTATACTTGCTCAAATGATGTGAAAGTTTTACAGTAGTCTACTTGGAGTATGTAGTACCTACTGTAATTTTTATAGATTAAATGGTACAATTTTCATATATGTTTATCATTCCTCTTAATTAATTAAATAAATTAAGAAAGGCATTAAAAGAAATGAATTGGGAGTGAACACTTTACTTTTTGGTGTTCTTGTGATATGTGTGATAAGTGAGTAAAGTTGGTTTTGTTCAATTATATGTTTACAACATAAGTTAATAAATATTTCCTTGTATTATGTCTTTCTGAATAGTTCTCGGGACTTTACAAAGTTCCCCATGATATTTTGGTTTGCTGAAAAAGTGGTGAATACAAAAGTTGTAGATAAATTATGTATCAAGCTCTTGTCAAAATTTGGTGGTATGTGGCCCAGTAGCTAAGGAGCTACAGTCGTTCAAAGTTAGATCACAGTTTTGCTTGCTCTCTGTCTTGTTGGACCTGATTATGTGGTTCTATAAATTCGACCTGGTAAAAGTTGGAATCATGCCTTGAGGTCTGAAAATGAATTGTAGGCAATTTCATAAGATTTCCAAATTGTCTTGTTGCCTATTATTTCGATTTGTAGATCTCTAGTTATGATCAGTTTACTGTACCGCTATATAAATTCCTGTTTTGCTGAAATACGAATGATTGTGTGTGTGCTCAGTTGCGATGTTCTTGTTGATTGTTTAGGTGCTAGCCTAACTTGAGAACATGCTTAGGTGCAGGTGCTAGGTCCTTAACTGAAGATGAGCAATTGTACATTAGATTGTATAAACTTGGTAAGTTAAAGTGATTTGAATAGAGCTTAAGTCAGAAAATGCGAACTACAGTAAGCATGTGCATTCCCCGGGCATTTCTAACTTCATTCATGTGCATCCGTGATATTTATCTTGCACATACATGCAATAGGTGTGCTGGAGGGAGTGACGCTTCTGGAGTTCGAGGGAGCGAGCCAGGAGGAGGAGCCTGAGGTGCAGGCAATCGATGAAGCAGCCGCCGAGGAGGAATTGCCCGAGTGCCCTGACCACCATCCTTCCTCTTTCCTGAAAGGCAAGCCCCGGAGCATATTAAGTCTCCCATGTTTTTACAAATATCTTGAGTATCTCTTATTGCTGATGATGCATTAAGTATAGGAATTGGTTGGAACCAATTATTGCATTATATATCTATCCTTGTCCAGATATCACACTTAAATCCTATTTAAGTTCAGGAACGGGTTAATTGCTTAGCCATGCTTAGTGCGGTAGAAGTCAGGTGATTTCCTATCACCTACGAGCTTTAGGATGAGGTGGATCATGGTTGTCTATATTTGCTATCGTGGAAAAGAACCATGTTAATAATGAATTAAGACAGGGCGAAGTCTTGTGTAGGTTTGGACATAGTGACTCCGTCTATGTCGTTTAAGGACCGATACACTGTACGTCCTCATGTCATGTTGAACACAGCCTAACACTTAGCTGGCTGAATAACTCGTTCCGACCGTGAAGCCTAGTAGCTTGATTCAGGCCGAGGACATGAGCAGGGGTCGCAATCTGGATGGTAGTAAGGATGTGCGGAGAGCCATTAGCATAAGTCCAAGGTGGGTTAGAGTTCCGAGCAACCTTGGCAGAGTGGTTCTCTGAGAATGCCGATCTATTTGGACTCACGACTCCTAAATTGTACTAAAGGTGACTTGTTTGCGACCCTAACGGGGAAAGCGAGGTTTGTGTTAGGAATACCCCTCCAGTTGGATAGGAATCGATTCGAATCGCCGTCTCTCTCGGATAGTGAGAACTTGACTGAGCAGTGGCAATGTAGATTTAATTAATTTAACAATATGGTTAAATGGATGATGATGATAATGTTGCCATGATTTATACCTGCTATGGTTATTAATGTTTGCATCTTAATCAAATGATTGCTTAGTACAGGTGCTAATATAGATGACAGGTTAATGGCTAAAAGTCATTGCTAGCTCAGGTTAAGAGTTGCTCATTATTACTTATGCTTTTCCACAAAAAAGAATGTGTTAGCCAGATCCACTAAATTAAGCTTTGCATGATCCTTGGTGCCATTTGTTTTGGTTTCCGATGGGTAAGTCTAGCTGAGTACATTCTCATACCCAGGGTTTATTTCCTCTTGTTGCAGATGACCTTCTATATTAGGGCTTCTGTAAGTATTGTCTCCACCCGGTGGGTGATGAAGACTAGATCACGGGCATGATCTCTGTTATCTTATCTAGATGCTTTTGTGGGTTGTGATCGACAAACTGGTACTTGTATTTGAACTCGGGTCTGTACGTTAAACTATTTGCTTCTGCTACTTTATAAGACTTGTTTTGTAATAACGATGACTCTGAGGTGTTGTAATCTATTTGCAAACCGTCTGTAAAATGTTGTAACGTATGATGTGTTATGTTGAATTACTGTGATATTGGTTGTATGCAAGTTGGTTTGAAATCCTTTATGATTTCAGTTGACTACCGGGTTTATATGGGCTCAAGTGCGAGAATTTGATCATTTCGGCGATTGTTTTTGTACTTGTGTTCTTATAAATTGGTCGGTTCTGTGACATTGGTCTCCTCCTTCGCCACATTAAGAGCAGCCTAGAGGACTCCTAGACGAATCTCCAGTTGTCCGTTGTTCTGAATCACCTTGGAATAGCGGTCCTCGGCCATCCTCCATTCTTGAAAGAAGCACCAGGCATCATCACCGTCATATGAGCAGGAAGAATCCAATGATGAAGCTGGCATGGAAGATGTGAAAGTGCATTTGCCCCCTATGTGGGTTTCGGTGTAATGATGACATCCAAATTAGGGACTAATGTGATCTTAATGAGATATGTTGCAGCTATTAGTCCCATGAAAGATTCAAAGAGTTGATAAAGATGAAATGGTATCCCTCAATTCTTGAAGTTGTAAAGGCGGATGAACTCAAAATGATCTCCAAAGGTTTTAATTTTGTTTTTGAGTTTAGGATCCACCGCACTATAAAGAGGGATGCAAGTTTAGTTGGTCTGAGGAAGATAGAGTGCTCAAGCATTTAAATAAAATCAAAAGAGAGTCACTCTAGCACTTCACGAGCACATAGAATAATTTTCTGTGACTTTTGGTGTCGGAAGTCCCGACATAAGTCAGAACTCCCGACAGTCGGAAGTCCTGACCTAAGCCAGGAGTTCTAGCACCTGTGCTTCTGACTGCTCGCTGTTTGTGCACGTCGGAAGTCCCGACGTTCGCCAGGAGTTCCGACACTGACCTGACCCAAGCCGAGAGTCCCAGCATCAGCGGTGCTGGCTGTTTGTTTAACTATGCATGTCAGAAGTCCCGATGAACGTCGGGAGTTCCGACCGTCGGAAGTCCCGATGTTTGCCGGGAGTTCCGACACTAACTTTCACCCATGGACTTCTGACCCGTTGTGAACAGTGTTTTCTGTTAATGTCGGAAATCACAGGATCTACGTCGGGACTTCCGACGTAGATCTGAACAGTTGGATTTTCACTTGGAGTATAAATACTCCTCTCTTCACTTCTAACCATTACGGACTTATTTCACAGTTGACTCACTTCGTCCTGAACAGCTCCCAAGCAACTAAAGCACCCCTCTCCTTCCTCCTTTGCTCCCATCTTCAATTCCCTTAGTTCTTGAGTGAAAGGAGAGTGGATTAAGTGAGAGCATCACTTTGGAAAGCTTGAGCACTTGATTTCTTCGTCAAGCCGGTTGATTTTGCGTCTATTACTCTTGGGGCTTTGCCCCTAGCCGGCTAGGCATTGCCCAAGAGCTTCCATCTTATTGAAGAGCCTTGGGAAGTTTGTATCACCCTTTGATTTCTTAGTGGAAAGCTCAAGTGACCTTTGTGGTCGCTTTGAGAGAGGCAAGGAGGTGGAAAAGACTCCGACCTTGGTGGTCACCTCAACAACGAGGACATAGGAGCTCCTTTGTGGGGTTGCTGAACCTCGGGATAAATCCTTGTGTCCCGCGTGCTTGTTGTTGTTGTGTTTGCTTGAGTTTACTTGTATGTGTTTGTCTCTTTGTCTCCAAGATCTCCATTTTAGGGTTTGGACTTGATCTACGGTTTGGAGGCATTACGGCGTCAAGGGAGTGACCCAACATCTTCACCAAACCACTAGGAAGTGAGGTTGTAAGATTATTTATCCACAAAGTTAAATTTGGCACTGCTTTTGTAGTTCACGTAGGCGTCGGAACTGCTGACATTTGCGTTGGAACTTCTGACAACGTCGGGAGTTCCGACCCAAACGTCGGGACTTCCGATAGTGGCTGATAGATTTGAACTTAGCATTTGCAGTAAATATTTAGATACGCCTATTCACCCCCCTCTAAGCATTGTTAGATCCTTTCAATTGGTATCAGAGCAAGGTCTTCTCTTTGCGTTTCACCATGTGAGAAGAAACAATGTCGGAGACCGACAAGATGCAAGCCGTTGCCGTCGAAATGGCCAAGAAAATAGCTGAAGAGTTGATGAGTACTCAAGTCAAGCTCTTTCAAGATGAAATGAAAAAGATGCAAGATGAGATGAGCAAGTTGAAGGAAGAATTGAGCAAGAAGGTTGATGATGCAATAAGTGTCAAGAATGATATTAGTGACAAGAATGAAGCAAACAAAGATGCCGCTAGTTATATTGGAGCTGGTGAGCATGCTCATGGAAAAGGAATATATTCACACATGAGTTTTGACTATGGACAAATCATGAAAGGTTCAACACTACATACTCCATCCGTCAATATTGGCAAGCCACCTCACTTTGATGGAACAAGATACACCAATTGGTCTTACAAGATGAAGATGCATCTAATAGCCGCAAGACTTTGGGAAGTTGTGGATGTTGGTGTGATGATTCCTACTGATGAAGATAGAGAGATAACTCCGGAAGAAGTGCACAACCTCCATCAAAATGCACAAGCCGTAGCATTGCTTGTGTCAAGCCTAGCTCCGGATGAGTTTAGAAAAGTGAATGGAATGGAAAGTGCAAAGCAAATTTGGGATACTTTGAAAGTATCATTTGAAGGAGATAAAAGTGTGAGAAAAGGCAACATAGAGTTACTTCATGGTGAATTGGAAAGATTTGTATTCTTGCAAAATGAAACAACACAATCCATGTTTGATAGGCTCATGGCATTGGTCAACCGCATAAGAGCTCTTGGTAGCAACGAATGGGATGAGAACAAAGTTGCTAGAAAGATGTTGAGAACCTATAGAGCCAAGAACTACATGCTAGCGTCCGTGATCATGGAAAGGCCTGGTTATGATGAGATGACACCTCAAGAAGTTCTTTCAAAGCTCAAGCATCATGAGTGTCTAGATGAAGATGCAATCAATGCTCACAATCAAAATCCTAATGCAATGGGATTCAACAAGAGTGCCGCCCTTAAAGCAACTCAACAACATGAAGGTCAAGTTTCAAGTCAAGAAAAGAAGAAGAAAGTGAAGGATGATTCCTCAAGTGGAGAAGAAGATTCTGATGCGGAGGTTGCATTTGTGATTAGAAATCTTAGAAAATTTATGAAGAAGAAAAGCAACCGCAAGACCTATGGTGATGGTAAGAGAAGGTTCAAAAAGAGATTTTGCTATGGATGTGGTCAAGTTGGTCACTTCATAGCCGATTGTCCTAATGAGAAAAAGAAGCACAAGCATGACAAGGATGAAGATAAGAAGAACAAAGGCAAGAAGAGAGGTGAAGCTCATCTTGGGGAAGAATGGGAGTCAAGTGATAGTAACTCAAGTGATGATGAGAAGAAGAAGAAGGGAGCCACAAACATCGCCATCCACCACTCTTCTTCACCGACCATGATCTTCCCTGACTCAACTTCACCACCAAAGCTCTTCTCCAACCTATCTTCATCACCGAGGATCTTCTCCAACCTCATCGACAATGACTACTACACCCCAACTTGTCTCATGGCAAAAGGGGAGAAGGTACATACTACACCTGTTTCCTCTAGTGATGAGTATGATAGTTGTGATGATAACATAGAAAAAATTGAAGCAACCATGATAAAGAAATTTGGTAAAAAGGCCTTCACTAAAATAAAAATGCTAATGAAGAAACTAGAGAAGAGGGATAGGTGCTTAGAGTTGCAAGGAGATATAATTACTTAAGAGAGAGAGAAAAACCTTACACTTGAAGCATCTATCGCCGAGGAAAAGATGAAGGTTGAGAAGTTAACCATTGAATTGTCTTTAGCCAATGACTCAATTGGGAAATTGACTAAGGAACATTCCTCGGTTAATGATCAAATAGCTAGCCTTAAGAATGAAAAGAGTATAGCTCAAGAAAGCCTCACAAGCTTGAAAGAAAAATATCAAAATCTTGAGCTAAACTATAGTACTCTTTGGGCTAGCACTTCAACTTCTCCTAAGGAAACCGAAGTCTCTAATGTCTCCACTAGTGATGGTTGTAAAAGATGCTATAAAATTGATGTAAATGCATATGCAACTAACCTTGTTGAGTTAGAGAAGAAAAACAAGGAGATTCATAGGTTGGAGATGATATTGAAGAATGGGTGTAAGTGTCAAGAGCAATCTAACAAGACTATATACAAGTCATCAAGGCACCCATCAATCAAGGAAGGCATTGGCTACAATAGGTATGATGGAAAGGCAAATGGAAGGAATATAATAAATGGTGTGCCTTGTGTGAAGTTCAACAAGGGCGTTGCTCTTGATGAGCTTATATGCAAGGCCAACAACAAGGTATACATTCCAAAGATCCAACCTACAAATACCAAGACAATCAAGACAAAGCAATCCGATGTCCTCAAGCCATAAGCACCACTTCCACGGTGCTATGCTAGTGACTATATTTGTTGTTGGGGCAAGGATGGCAAGATTGTGGTTAAGTATGTTGGTGCCCAAAAGAGAAAGGAAATTATGAGGAGTGTTTGGGTGCCCAAGTTTTATGTGACTAACCCCCTAGGACCCAAATATTTTTGGGTACCTAAAACAAAAGCTTAATTTGTCTTTGTAGGAATATTCCTCCGGTGGAACAAGTTGGGTGTTGGATAGTGGATGCACCAATCATATGACCGGAGAGAAGGACATGTTCACATCATTCCAACCAAGTCATGATCAAAGTGGAAATATTGTGTTTGGTGACAATGGAAAAGGTGAAGTACTCGGTTTGGGTAAAATTGCAATATCAAATGATAATTCCATTTCCAATGTCTTGTGAATTCGTTGAGATACAATTTGTTGTCGGTTTCACAACTTTGTGAGATGGGTTACAATTGTCCCTTTATGGATAAGGGTGTGGAAGTCTATAGAAGGGAGGATTCCTCTATTGCATTTATGGGTCATTTAAAGGGGAAACTCTATCTAGTTGATTTCACATCAAATAGAGTAAATCCTGAGACTTGTTTAATGGGAAAATCTAGCATGGGTTGATTATGGCATCGCCGACTTGCCCATGTTGGGATGAGGAACTTGGCCAAACTTCAAAAAGGTGAACACATCCTTGGACTAACAAATGTTTCTTTTGAGAAAGATAGGATTTGTAGCGCATGCCAAGCGGGAAAACAAGTTGGAGCTAAACATCCCGCCAAGAATGTTGTGACAACCGAAAGGCCATTGGAGTTGCTTCACATGGACATATTTGGACCCATCGCTTATATAAGCATTGGTGGTAACAAATATGGTTTTGTAATTGTTGATGATTATTCTCGTTTCACTTGGGTATTCTTTTTGCGTGAAAAGAGTGAAGTCCAAGGAATCTTCAAGAAGTTTGCAAAAAGAGCCCAAAATGAGTTTGATGTCAAAATCAAAAGAGTTAGAAGTGACAATGGGACGGAGTTCAAGAACACCAACATTGAAGAGTTTCTTGATGAAGAAGGAATCAAGCATGAGTTTTCGGTTCCATACACTCCACAACAAAATGGTGTTGTGGAGAGGAAGAACCGAACGCTCATAGAAGCCACAAGAGCAATGTTGGATGAGTACAAGACTCCAACCAACTATTGGGCATAAGTGGTCAACACGGCATGTCATGCCATCAACCGCTTATATCTTCACAAGATAAGAGAAAAGACCGCCTACGAACTTCTAACCGGTAAAAAGCCTAAGGTGCACTACTTTAGAGTTTTTGGATCCAAGTGTTTCATACTTAACAAGAAATCCAAAAGTTCTAAGTTTGCACCAAAGGTTGATGAAGGTTTCATGCTTGGTTATGGTACTAACGAACATGGATATCGTGTTTTCAATAAAACCACCAGTTTGATTGAAATTGCGGTAGACGTGACTTTTGATGAAACCGATGGCTCTCAAAAAGAGCAAGTCAATGTTGAGAATGTAGGTAATGAGGAAGCCCCACATGAAGCAATCAAGAAGCTTGCTATTGGTGAAGTAAAGCCCATTGAAGACGAAGATGAAGACCATGTTGTGCATGATGATCTTGATCCAACCATTCATCATGTTTCATCAAATGAACATGGTGAAGCTTCCGCAACAAGAGATAGTCAAGATGGGAGATCAAAAGAAGCACAAGATCATTCTCATGAAGATGGTGTCAACAATGAGCGAGCTCAACCACAACTCAACAATGGAGAAAGTAGTGAGGTCAACCCTCCACAAGCTCATGATTGTGATCTTCCAATCGATCATGACCATGATGATGATGATGATGGCCCTATCCAAAGATCAACTCAAGTGCCGCATCCTAGAGTGCATCAATCCATTCAACGGGATCATCCCATTGATAACATATTGGGGAGCATTTGACGAGGGGTAACTACATGTTCGCATTTAGCAATTTTTTGTGAATATTACTCGTTTGTTTCTCCTTTAGAACCTCGTAGGGTGGAAGAGGCACTTGATGATCTGGATTGGATGATAGCCATGCAAGAGGAGTTGAATAACTTCACTCAGAATGAAGTCTGGTCCTTGGTGCAAAGACCCAAGCAAAATGTGATTGGAACCAAGTGGGTTTTCCGTAACAAGCAAGATGAGCATGGCGTGGTAACAAGGAACAAGGCAAGGTTGGTGGCTCAAAGATTCACTCAAATTGAAGGCTTGGATTTTGGGGAGACCTATGCACCGGTGGCTAGGCTAGAATCAATTTGTATTCTACTTGCCTATGCCACCCATCATGATTTCAAGTTATATCAAATGGACGTGAAGAGTGCATTTCTCAATGGCCCCCTATCTGAGTTGGTGTATGTAGAGCAACCACCGGGCTTTGAAGACCCCAAGTATCCAAACCACATCTACAAGCTCGACAAGGCGCTCTATGGGCTCAAACAAGCCCCTAGAGCTTGGTATGATTGTTTAAAGGATTTCCTACTCAAACAAGGTTTTGAGATAGGAAAGGCCAATGCTACTTTGTTTACTCGCAAAGTCAATAATGATATCTTTGTTTGCCAAATATATGTCGATGACATAATATTTGGTAGTACTAATGTGGCTTTTTGTGAGGAATTTAGTAGGATTATGACAAATAGGTTCGAGATGTCCATGATGGGAGAGTTGAAGTTCTTTCTTGGATTTCAAATCAAGCAACTCAAGGAAGGCACGTTCATAAGTCAAACCAAGTACACCAATGACATGTTGAACAAGTTTAACTTGGACAAGGCCAAACCCATCAAGACACCCATGCCAACCAATGGACATCTTGATCTTGATCAAGGAGGAAAGGACGTCGATCAAAAGGTATATCGCTCCATGATTGGATCACTCCTTTACCTTTGTGCATCTAGGACCGATATTATGCTTAGTGTGTGCATGTGTGCAAGATTTCAAGCTAATCCGAAAGAATGTCATTTGATGGCCGTTAAGAGAATTTTTGGTATTTAGTGCACACTCCTAATCTTGGCTTGTGGTATCCTAAGGGCTCCACTTTTGAGTTACTTGGCTATTCCGATTCGGATTATGCCGGTTGCAAAGTAACCCGAAAGAGTACTACCAGAACTTGCCAATTTATTGGTCGTTCCTTGGTGTCTTGGAGCTCTAAGAAGCAAAATTCCGTTGCTTTGTCCACCGCCGAAGTTGAGTATGTGGCGCCCGGCGCTTGTTGTGCCCAACTACTTTGGATGAAGCAAACACTAAAGGACTTTGGATGTGAGTTAACCAAGATTCCACTTATGTGTGACAACAAGAGTGCCATTAAGTTGGCAAACAACCCCGTAAACCACTCTCGAACAAAGCACATAGACATCCAGCATCATTTCTTGAGAGACCATGAAGCCAAAGGAGATATCGCCATTCATCATGTGAGCACCAAAAAACAATTAGCCGATATCTTCACAAAGCCCCTAGACGAGTCAAGATTTTGTGCTTTGAGGAGTGAACTAAATATCATTGATTCTCGTAACATGGATTGATCCCTTGCACACACATTTTGTTTGATCTAGTTAGGAGAAAAGAATTGTGAAAACATTGTGTGTCACTTTCAAAATCTATTTTGTAATTTTCATGAGTGACTATTGTTTTGTATTGGATGAATGAAATCTAGTCACCTGTGAAAATATTAGTGTCCATCATATTTTTGCCCCACATGATAGAGCGAGTGCAGGTTAAGGTGTTTTTCTGTTTCCCTGCGTCGGAAGTCCCGACATTCGTCGGAAGTCCCAACGGCCGGGAGTCCTAGCTCACGCCAGAAGTCCCGACCGCCGGAAGTCCCGGCGTACGCTGGGAGTTCCGACGCAGATCTGACTACGTCGAATTCATTACTCGACTCCTTTATAACCGGCCCCATCCTATTTTTTACTACGGTTTCTCTTCCTCTCCCGATGCCGACACCGCCTTGGCTCCTCCTCGTGCCCTCCCCTCCCACCGCCACCCTACCTCATGCTCTGGCCTCCTTTCTTCTTCCACCGCCGCCGGAGGTCTTGCCGGTAGTGCTGACCGTCCTCCCTCCCTTCCACCACCTATGCCCTCGTTTTCTTCAGATCGTGGTGGTCTTATCGCTGGTGTGGAGGAGCTTCCATTGGTGGAGGAGATTCCATTGGTGGAGGAGATTGTGCCCGTGGATTTGTTCATCGACGACTGTGATTTGTTTCTTTTCATCTCTTCCGTTCTCGTTTCAAGGTACTACCATGGTGTTCTAACCCTAAATCTAATGTACCTTATGTTTTGCCTCTATTCTTTCTTCCTCTCTACCCCTCTATCTCCCTTGCTTGGATGTGTGTCATGATTGGAAGCCCCATGAATGGGATGGTCACCGTGTGCGCCAGAAGTCCCGGTGACCGTCGGGAGTTCCGATTGTCGGAAGTCCCAATGTATGCCGGAACTCCCAGCTATCGGAAGTCCCGACTTCTACCGGGACTACCGACCCTATGGTGACCACTCCATTCCCATTTCTTCACTTCTCGATGTTCATTCACCTCTCCTTGTATTGTTTCTTAGTTTCTTTTTGTGTTCTACGTAGTCATGGATGGTGGTAGCAGTCCCTCGTGCCATCGGGAAAAGTGTTCCAAGAAGAGTCAAGATCGTGTCACTGTTCCCAAGCTACCTAGCCGCACCAAGGTGTCTTACTCACGTGGTGGTGCTGGTGGTTCCCGTGGCCGTGGCCATGGCGACCTAGGGTCATCAACTGCCACTCCTCCTCTTGCTCCTGCCCCTGTTGGGGCTGAGCCGATGGTTGATGAAGAAGAGGAAGCGCTGGAACATGCCGGATGCACCCTTGCTGTTCCACCGCTTCGCACCCTGCCTCAAGGTCTGCTGGGGACATTTTAGCTTGTTCCATTCACCGGTATGTCACCGGTCATGAGGGAGCCCTCCATGGCTCTGAATCCGACTGGTGGATGGACTCCTCCCCTTCTAGTGAATTATCGTCACCGAGTCAAGGACATCCGGTACAATAGAGGAAGGAACTTGTATGCAGAGGATGAGAAAGATCTCCGCCTTGAGTATCATTTCTGGCACCCCTTCCATTATGATTTCTATGATTCCATTCTTTATCGGAAGTTTTGAAGAAGAAGGAGCCACCGGTCCTTCAGATGAAGTGCATTGATGCATATTCTCTTGGCAAGTACAAGGAACCCGAGCTACAGCAGATGGTTCGGGATATACAATCAATGGGGCTATCCTACCTGCTAGAGTTTCGAAAGAATTGGAACAACGAGCTGATTTGTCAGTTCTATGCTTCTTATCATCATGAGAGAGACCAGACCGGTGCTGTGGACATTATTCACTAGACCACTGAAGGCAAACACTATAAGGTGGACTTCGTCAATTTCTCTTGCCTTCTAGACCCCACGTTCCACGCCGCACGATGCGCGCCACGTGCCACTTCTCTACACGGAAGCTGAGGATCGCCGTCCATAGTACCTAGAGCCCTAGCCACTCGCCCTATAAAGATGCCGCAACTGGCTGCCCCTTCTCCTCCATTTCATAGCCACCGCCACCATCCCTCTCCCTCTTCCTTCGCGCGAGCAGCCGCTGTCCGACGTGCCACCAATTGCCTCACCACGCTGGAGGTGCACCATGGCAGCACCGCCTCTCTGCTCCACATCACGACCGAGCCATCGGCAGGAGCATGTCCCTGCCTCGTCGGAGCCCCTGACCATGGCGACGCCGACCGCGATCCCCTACTCCTTCCCCGCCTATGACACAAGCATGTCCACGGCAACCGCGACGCCTCGCCTCAGCATCCGTGCCTCATCGCCCTTTGTGCCTCATCCTCAGCCGCGGCCATGCCAAGCCCGATGGTGAGCACTGGACTCCCAAGCCCCCACCCTTGTTCATGCTTTTGATGCCTGCCTGTCCTAGCCTTCGATGCCGGCTTGACCCCGGAGCCTTCCTGGAGTCCGAGACGCCTCGCCACGCCGGTAGCCCTGACCCCCTCGCCCCGCGCCTGCAGAACTGCCGTGGCCATGCCAAGCCACTCCATCATCCTCTGCTCTAGGCCGGTCTGCACCCACAAGCCCCCTGGACACACACACGCACGCACCTATGTACATGGCCAAGGCCCTGCCTTGTTGGGCCAATGGCGCCCAGGAACAACAGCTAACACCACGGCGCTGTGCACTCTCACCATGGCCAGGACACGGCCATGGTGGGGCCATTCTGCCCACACCTGGAGGGTAGGATTAGGGGAAAGCCCACCATGAGACTCGCCTCACCCTGGAACATGCCCTACCTTAGCCATAACTGAAGATGAACCCTGACCACCCTAGCCACTTGACCTCGTCGGCATGAACGTGCTCTAGAGCGCTGCCATGCCGTGGACCTTCCCACCGTCTCCGGCCACCTCGCTCGTCGAGATTGCACCATCGAGCATCACCGTGAGCCCTCGAACACCGCCAACTAGTTGGACAACTCCTAGTACCTTAGCCTGACACCGTTCGCAACCACCTCACCAGCCCATCATGTCCCCCCCCCTTGCCGTAGCCATGGCGAGACTGTATCCAACGACCTTAGCCACCGTATGGCTCAGGAAGAGACTGAGGGAGCTTGCCGTCACCCCTTGAGCCTAGCCACATAGTTGGATGATGTCCTAGGCTACCTGGACCACCATGAGCCGAGCCTTCGGTCCATGGACCAGCGCCTGCCGGTTCACCGTGAGCCGCTCCCATGTGCACAGTCCAGACCTAGCCCATCAAGAGCCCAACAGCACCACGTGGATAGCCTACCTGCCTGACACGTGTCTGGGTCAGCCCGACCCAAATCCAGCCCTGTCTAGGCCCGCCAAAGCCTAGTCGGGACCCAAACCGGATGACCGTTGACCGGTCAGCATTGACCATTGACCGGACCCACATGACAGTGACCCAAGAGCCCCGGTCCCACCTGTTAGCCACAGTTTAGCTCTAATAATGCCATGCTGACGTCATGAGACCACCTCTGTGATCACTTTGACCACCTCAGCGACCACTCTGACCACCTCGACGACCACTCCGACCACCTCGGCGATCACTCCGACCACCTCGACGACCACTCCGACCACCTCGGCGACCACTCCGACCACCTCCGCGACCTCTCCGACCACTTCACCAGCTGGTACACCACTCCAAGTCCCTTAATGCCGTGTGAACCAGTCACAGTGTGACACGTCTCATCCCTGAAATAATCAGCCTTTATTATTTTTAGAAATGGATTTAATCTTCGGAAAGCCATAACAAATTCATACGACCTCAGAAAAATGTGAAACCAGTTCCCACATTTTTCTAAAATCAAGCTCTACACCATGGACATGTTCTTGCCTGCCTGATTTACGCCGCACAATATGAGACCGAGACCTGCCTCTCCTTTAGACCAGCAGGAAGGCCCCACCGTCTTGCCGGACGCTTTCTTCACTAACCCTTGTTGTGCTTGATGGCAGTAGGCACATCTTAGCTAGTCGCTGCCATGCCTGGCTAGCCAAAGCTAGCCTTTGGCCAACCATAGCCACTTGTAGCCAGCCACAGCGAGCCATAGCAAGCCATAGCTAGCCACAGCAGGCCGTAGCTGGCCTCAGATGGCTAGAAGAAGCCACCACCCTCCGGGACAAGTTACAACCACCCCTGGCCATCCACATCTTTGCCACGAAGTCGAATCCTAGTCGAACACCATTTCCCGACAACGACGAAAGCCCCTTCCTGCTCATTCTTATACTCGTTCGTACACTTACAATACGTGATCTTGATCTATTAATATCTGTTTGTGCCATGCCCTTGTGTAGGTCTACCCATTCCCCCCAGCCATGGAATGTGCTACTCCACAGTCATGTCGAGTTGTTGTGTCTTTCGGTCGTGTTTGGTTCTTATCGCGGTGTTGTTGCCTGTGTGCCGAGCCTTCGAGCCAGTTGAGGGATCATACCTTGTTCAAACGCTACGATCGTGGGATCCGTCTTGCCATGACCGTGATGCCGAGTGTAACTCGACCCCTCGCTTTTTAGTTGACTTCATAGTACCACGAGTGTTAGCTCCTGTCTTCGGCCCGAGAACATGGTCGTGATGGATTCGATGTCGATACTAACATCGATGCGGATATCACCCGCACGCTTTGAGCCCTCCATGGGAGATAACAATCGATGCAGGAGATGACCTGGGAGATAACAATCATGGAACAATGGATGCCAACTCGTTGGTGTAGCTTGTGGCCGCGAGTTCGCCTCGCCATGACCATGGAGCTACGCCACTCTTTTGCTTTTTACTTGCCTCTTCGTGCACAAACCCCTGTATGCTTGTACCTTGTATGACCATCGCATTTCTTTGATTCCCACGGTGACAACCGCACCGCTATGAATTAGAGAGATGTCTTAGTGCTAGTGCACCTAAGTCGGGACCCTACGAGTGGTTTGCGCACTTGGTGTTTGTCGCTTCCTTCCAATGCCCCGTCTTTCATCATGGTGCGAGTGTTGGAAGAAGTAGACCTAGTCCCTTGTTGTTCTTGCTCTTGTTGCACCGTTAGCCCGCTCTATTTGATTCTATCTTGCCCATGATGATTGGATCAAAGACCGAACTATTCCCTTTGGGTTAGCGAAGCTATGGTCTATGTCGTACCTCGGACCCATGCGTGTCGACCCGATCGGCCGTCTAAACCATCTTTCCCGAAGATGTGTTTGAGAACATGACACGGATGTGCCTAGCTAAGCCCCGCTTCTTGTGTTTTGCTGAGCAACTCTTTTCTCGGCTCCCGACGTTATTATGTCATGTGGATTGAGAGGACCCGTTGCTGTCCAATCTCTTTGCGCTACCGCATTCTACCATAGCGGATGAGCCGAAGTACATTGGAGCCAAGTCACAATAGTGTTAAGTGTTCTTGTTTGCTACTCGTGTCCAATTGTGACTAGCGGGATAAGGCTATAAGAGCCGAACCCCGTCGTTCTTCTTTCTTGGGGCCCAACTTCCAATCCCCATCAATTCAATGACACCAGATTGAAAGATCGTGAGCCGTGGTGTTTGCTCTGGATAAGCTCTGGCTTAAACCATTTATCGTAAAGCCATATTGGCTTGTCCATGACTTAAGCTTGTGCTCAGCATACCACCACTCGTGTTTCTTTGGCCCGAGGGAATCGGACAACCGCCAAGAGGGCTAAGCCATGTGTCTCTTATTGTCTCGCTAGTGCTATTGGATTTTCCTATGTCTCATCGTCTTTTCGAGTGTTGACTGCTCTCTTGCCTTGCATGTCGCTTCGCAGAGTAGCTAGCGATTGGACCAAGAGAACGTGGACGACGACAAGGACTACGGAATGGAGTCGACGTAAGAGGAGGTGACCCCGCTAATGGAACACCAACGAATGGAGAATTGTACCACTACCACCTCTACATCGCAGGTGTCATGGCAGCACCCTCTTTTAGAGAATCCTATTAGACATTGCATAATATCTAGAACTGCTAGCGCTTTATAATTATTCCTTTGCTAGTACTTTGATGCATGCTACTACCTGAGCCATTATTACCCCGATGCAACCCACTCTACCACGTCACCCTGCTTTGCGCATTCGCTCGCTTATATATGCTTACTTACCTGCTTGCTTGCATATTACACCACTATATTTATTATTAACTCCACTTCACATTATATCAGGGATGTGATGCTGGTGGTGAACCCCCTGGGAATGGTTTGGCTATGGGTGCCAGACTTGGTGGTGTGTGAGCGTGCTGCGTGTGTCTTGGGGGCGTGGAGAGTGAGGGTTGTGTCGACCGAGCTGGAATAACGACGAGCCTAGGGTGAGTCTTGCTATGTGGTGCTACCTGGGCACTTGGATATGGAATACCTGTGGTGGGTAAATGGTAAATGGAGGTGTCCTTGGGTGTGAACCTCAGAGAGGTGGAGCCCGGGGTAGAGGTGCTTTGGTGGCACGTAAAATGGAAACCCTGATGAAGACATTCTGGCTTGGTCAATCCCTAAGGACTTACTAGTACTCAGACTTACTGGGAATCCTTTACATCCCACTCGCCCTATATGGTGTGGGACGGCCAGACTACTTGGTAGAACAATGCCACTATTGCTAGGCGAACATGTGCAAGGGGGTACGGGGCGCACGGTTTTCCCCCACACCCTTCCAAGACTTTAGGAGGCCTTGTGGACCTGGCTCTTGACATCCGGAGAGCCCCGGCTCTGTCTATGACTCATAGTATCAGCCATCCCAGACTAGACTTGGGATGTTCTAGGGTTGAGAGGTAGGGTGGCATCGTTCTAGGCTAGCAAGCGACTAGAATTCTACCTAGGAGATACATGGCTTCGAGGATGGCTAATCTTGTGGGTATGTAAAACCTCTGTAGAGTGTTTGGTTGATCGATCGATACATATGCCGACTTGTCGGCTATGGACCTTTCCTGGGTTTCGCTTAAACTAGATAGGAGATGAGTCCTTCTTTCCTCCCTCCAAGGTTGGGGTATTTTTTGGTCGTGAGCCTTGGGGGCTGTGGGCCATTGAGATGAGGCCGAGAGGGAGTTGGCCTGTCGACCTGAGTGTGTGAGATGAGATGTGGTGGTGTGGAGATGGTTTGGGATGGATGAATGGCGGATGGATATGGATGGTGTGGTGGTGAATGTGTTAAAAATTGGATATTATTATTATTATTATATTACTAATGTTATTTACTTCTCATGCGCTAAGGATGCAAACCATAGCCAAATATTAGGATCGCTAGATCCCTTGTTTATCTTTTCCACTAAAGCTCATCGGTGCTGACCATGGCCTGCACACATCTGGCGATGTGCAGATTTCTTACTTCTCAAAGATGCTGACTTTAGAAGGATTAGAAGGTCTCGTGCCTACGCTCAAGTTTGGTTCAGAGATGGAATCTACGCTGCACTACGCCAACCCTGATGATGCCCGTGAAGGAGGAGCCTTCACTCGACAGTCTTCCGCTGGATTAACTCTGTAATAGGTGTGTTCCCCAGTGATGTAATATCTTGTATTCTTGAAATCTTATGATGTATGACTGTGACATCGACTGAAATATGATAATATGATGGAATCAGTTCTTGGTTTTATCATATTAAAATTCATTCTATGGATTTTCCCTTCGAGGAAAATTGAGGATGTTTCAGTTGGTATCAGAGCCATACTTGACCTTAGGACGAGACCTTTAGTACCAAACACTAGTTTAGAAGCCAAACATTCTATCTGTAGTGGAGTCATAGCTACTAACACTTGATTCCCTGTCTCTACCTTGAGTTCTACTACTAACTAACTATCCCCGATCTGAAAAGTTGACCACTAGGAAATGATTTCCTTTGTCGCCCAGGCAAGATCAATAGATGTGTGAGACTCAAAGGCTTAGGAGTCGCCTTAAGTCAACACTATGCATATAGGGGTTGTAATGCTGCTTGAGTGCTTGGATCTTTTTGCTTCTTATGCTTCTTGTGTTTATATTGCTTGAGTGAAGAATATAAAAGTATTTTATCTATGTGTGACTCCAGGCAAAAATCAAGGCCGTAATATGACTAGACAAGTGATTTTGACCACCGGTTGGACATATCAAGCCGAAACGTCATATTTTTACTCGTCCATTTCAAAACCGACTTCAATTTTCAACTAGGCATGTTTAAAATGCTCTCTCTCATTTGTTGAAAACTTCTCCCGTTTGCAAAAGCAACTCCATCTTGAATGAAAACTATTTTAAAACCCTCTAAAGCTACCAAAAGAAAGTGATTTCGACTCTTTTCCAAACCTACCTTAAATTTCAAAAGCTTTAAGGAAAGCAAATTGAAAACCAACCTTGTTTCAAAAGTGTTGTGAACTCGTTTTTGAAAGACAAAAATTTTGTTTTACACCATACCTTTAAAAAGCTTGTATTTATTTGATTCCAAATCAAGGATCTTGACTCTATTCTTAATATAAGAAGTTCATACAAATAAACCCTACCATTAAATAAAACTACAGATGAATTAATAAATAAAATATCTATAAAAGCGTTACTTTTCAAAATGAGAACACAATTTCCAACTATTTTCGAAACCCTTGAGTCTTAAAACCAAAATGGGGCACAACCTACTTTGAAAAAGCATTTTTATAATAATTTCAAAATTCTTAAGGTTGTACCCTTCTTGCTTACGAAAATCTATGAAACAAATGATTTGGAACAATGTTTCAAAAGTCTTCACCACCAATTTAAAACCCACTTAAAAAGAGCCTTTCTCAAATTTTCATAAAGGACTCTTTGCAAAAATTAAAATTGTGACAAACCCCGATTCGATCCTTTAAAAGATCTCTTCCTCATTTATAAAATAAAGTTTCTCCATTTAAAAAGCCGTATGCAAACAACTCTTTCCAAAAGCTCCTATTCAAAACTCCAACTGCGAAACAAATGCATTGGTGCATATGACTTGACAATGAGGACCCCTCTTCTCTAGTGACACTAACCCCTAAATCTCGAGGACGAGATTCCTATAAGGAGGGTGGACTGTAACAACCCGGGTTTTTGGAGAAGCCAAAAATACGAACTTTTTAAAATTTTTCCTGCAATATGTGAAGCATGTAGATGCTAGGTCAAACAAAGAACAATTTATAAATAAATTGTTGCATACATATAGTGATGCTTGTAGGAGCTTGCCAGAGTTCCTTATTTGGTTTAGGGTTTTGTGTTGGAGAGCACAAGTTCGTAGCGAATCCTTTTGACTCCTTCTGGAATCTCTCATGAACCCTTGACCTAAATTCTATAATCAACCAACCATCTTTATCAACTCAATGCCTGTGAATTGCCAACCCTTGACTGGACCCCACATAGAAGCCCTTGGTTTATTTAGAAGGTAGAAAATAGAAATAGAAAGGAATAGAATAGGGAGGAGAAAAAGGAAATGGCTAAACCAGCCCAAGCAATAGAGTCAGCCCAGCTCGCCTCCTCGGCCCGTGACCACCTCACCTCCCAGTCGGCCTCTCCCACTTGCGCTGGAGGCCCAACCCACTCACCCCTTCTCTTGGCCCAACTGGCGCAGCAGCTAAGCCTAGCCCAGCTTCTCCCCTCTGGCCCATGCGCGCTCACGGCCTGCTCTCTTCGCTGGCCCAGCCGAGGCAGTGGCACTGCTCCCTTTGGCCTAGCCTGGCTAGTAGCCGAAGCCCCTACTCCAACCCTAGGGCGCACGCGCCCTAGCCTCCAGACGCCGCCACCGCTTGCTCGGACACACACGAACGCGCCCTGCACGCGCACCACACGCAAGCTCGCGCCTGACACCGCCCCACGTTCCACGCCGCATGATGCGTGCCGCGTGCCCCTTCTCTACACGGAAGCCGAGGATCACCGTCCACAGTACCTGGAGCCCTAGCTGCTCGCCCTATAAAGACGCCACAACTGGCTACCCCTTCTCCTCCATTTCGCAGCCACCACCGCCATCCCTCTTCCTCTTCCTCCACGCGAGCAGCCGCCTTCCGACGCGCCACCAGTTGCCTCACCACGCTGGAGGCGCACCATGGCAGCACCGCCTCTCTGCCCTGCATCACGACTGAGACACCGGCAGGAGCCCATCCCTACCTCGCCAGAGCCCCTGACCATGGCGACGCCGACCGTGATCCCCTACTCCTTCCTCGCCTACGACACGAGCGCATCCACAGCAACCACGACGCCTCACCTCAGCATCCGTGTCTCATCGCCCTCTACGCCTCGTCCTCGGCCGCGGCCATGCCAAGCCCGATGGTGAGCACTGGACTCCCAAGCCCCCACCCTTGTTCATGCTTTTGATGCCTGCCTGTCCCAGCCTTCGACGCCAGCTTGACCCCGGAGCCTTCCTAGAGTCCGCGATGCCTCGCCATGCCAGCAGCCATGACCCCCACGCCCCGAGCCTGTAGAACTGTCGCGGCCATGCTAAGTTGCTCCATCGTCCTCTGCTCTAGGTCGGTCTGTGCCCGCGAGCCCCCTGGACACGTGCACGCACGCACCTATGTACACGGCTAAGGCCCTGCCTTGCCAGGCCAATGGCGCCCGGGAACAACAGCCAACACCACGGTGCCGTGCACTCTCGCCATGGCCAGGACACGACCATGGTGGGGCCATTCCGCGCACACCCGGAGGGTAGGATTAGGGGAAAGCCCACCATGAGACTCGCCTCACCCTAGAACATGCCCTGCCTTAGCTGTAACCGAAGATGAACCCTGATCGCCCTAGCCACTTGACCTCGCCGGCATGAACGCGCTCCGGAGCGCTGCCGTGCCGCGGACCTTCCCACCATCTCTGGCCACATTGCTCGTCGGGATTGCGCCGTCGAGCATCACTATGAGCCCTCGAACATCGCCAACTAGTTGGACAACTCCCAGTACCTTAGCCCGACACTGTTCGCAACCACCTCGCCGGCCCATCATGTCCCCCCTTGCTGTAGCCATGGCGAGACTGTATCCGACGACCCCGGCCACCGTATGGCTCAGGAAGAGACTGAGGGAGCTTGCCGTCACCCCTTGAGCCTAGCCGCATAGTTGGATGATGTCCTAGGCTACCTGGACCACCATGAACTGAGCCTTCGGTCCATGGACCAGCGCCTGCTGGTTCACCGTGAGCCGCTCCCATGTGCATAGTCCAGACCTAGCCCATCAAGAGCCCAACAGCACCACGTGGATAGCCTACCTGCCCGACACGAGTTCGGGTCGGCCCGGCCCAAATTCAGCCCTGTCTAGGCCTACCAAAGCCTAGTCGGGACCCAAACCAGATGACCATTGACCGGTCAGCATTGACCATTGACTAGACCCACATGATAGTGACCCAAGAGCCCCGGTCCCACCTGTCAGCCGTAGTTTAGCTCTAATAACGCCATGCTGACGTCATGAGACCACCTCCGCGATCACTCCGACCACCTCGGCGACCACTCCGACCACCTCCGCGACCTCTCCAACCACTTCACCAGCTGGTATGCCACTCCAAGTCCCTTCATGCCGTGTGAACCAGTCATAGTGTGACACGTGTCAGCCCTGAAATAATCAGCCTTTATTATTTTCAAAAATAGATTTAATCTTCGGAAAGCCATAACAAATTCATATGACCTTAGAAAAATGTGAAACCAGTTCCCACATTTTTCTAAAATCAAGCTCTACGCCATGGACATGTTCTCGCCTGCCCGATTTACGCCGCACAATATGAGACCGAGACCTGCCTCTCCTTTAGACCAGAAGGAAGGCCCCACCGTCTTGCTGAACGCTTTCTTCACTAACCCTTGCTGTGCTTGACGGCAGTAGGCACATCTTAGCCAGTCGCTGCCATGCTCGGCTAGCCAAAGCCAGCCTTTGGCCAACCATAGCCACTTGTAGCCAGCCACAGCCAGCCACAGCGAGCCGTAGCAAGCCACAGCTAGCCACAGCAGGCCGTAGCTGGCCTCAGCTAGCCAGAAGAAGCCAGCAGCCTCCGGGACAAGTTACAACCGCCCCTAGCCATCCACATCTTTGCCATGAAGTCGAATCCTAGTCGAACGCCATTTCCCGACACCGACGAAAGCCCCTTCCTGCTCATTCTTATACTCGTTCGTACACTTACAATACATGATCTTGATCTATTTATATCTGTCTACGCCGTGCCCTTGTGTAGGTCTACCCATTCCCCCTAGCCATGTAATGTGCTACCCCACAGTCATGTCGAGTTGTTGCATCTTTCGGTCGTGTTTGGTTCTTATCGCGGTGTTGTTGCCTGTGTGTCGAGCCTTCGAGCCGGCTGAGGGATCGTACCTCGTTCAGACGCTACGATCGCAGGATCCGTCTCGCCATGACCGTGATGCCGAGTGTAACTCGACCCCTCGCTTTTTAGTTGACTTCATAGTACCATGAGTGTTAGCTCCTATCTTCGGGCCTAGAACATGGTCGTGATGGATTTGATGTCGATACTAACATCGATGCGGATATCACCCGCACGCTTTGAGCCCTCCATGACCAAGTCCTGCGGGAGATGACCTGGGAGATAACAATCATGGAACGATGGATGCCAACTCATTGGTGTAGCTATGGCCATGAGTTCACCTCGCCATGACCATGGAG
This sequence comes from Miscanthus floridulus, assembly GCF_019320115.1. NCBI lineage: Eukaryota > Viridiplantae > Streptophyta > Magnoliopsida > Poales > Poaceae > Miscanthus > Miscanthus floridulus. The sequence continues at coordinate 61,446,764 of NC_089582.1, forward strand.
CTACGCCACTCTTTTGCTTTTTACTTGCCTCTTCGTGCACAAACCCCCGTATGCTTGTACCTTGTATGACCATCGCATTTCTTTGATTCCTGCGGTGACAACCGCACCGCTATGAATTAGAGAGATGTCTTAGTGCCAGTGCACCTAAGTCAGGTACCCTACGAGTGGTTTGGGCACTTGGTGTTTGTCGCTTCCTTCCAATGCCCCGTCTTTCGTCGTGGTGCGAGTGTTGGAAGAAGTAGACCTTGTCCTTTGTTGTTCTTGCTCTTGTTGCACCGTTAGCTCGCTCTGTTCGATTCTATCTTGCCCATGATGATTGGATCAATGACCAGACTATTCCCTTTGGGTTAGCAAAGCTATGGTCTATGTCATACCTTGGACCTGTGCGTGTCGACCCAATCGGCCGTCTAAACCATCTTTCCCGAAGATGTGTTTGAGAACATGACATGGATGTGCCTAGCTAACCCCTGCTTCTTGTGTTTTGCTGAGCAACTCTTTTCTCGGCTCCCGATGTTATTATGTCGTGTGGATCGAGAGGACCCGTTGCTGGCCAATCTCTTTGCGCTACCACATTCTACCATAGCGGACGAGCCGAAGTACATTGGAGCCAAGTCACAATAGTGTTAATTGTTCTTGTTTGCTACTCGTGTCCAATTGTGACTTGTGGGATAAGGCTATAAGAGCCAAACCCCGTCGTTCTTCTTTCTTGGGGCCCGACTTCCAATCCCCATCAATTCAATGACACCGGATCGAAAGATCATGAGCCATGGTGTTTGCTCTGGATAAGCTCTGGCTTAAACCGTTTATCATAAAGCCATACTGGCTTGGCCATGACTTAAGCTTGTGCTCAGCATACCACCACTCGTGTTTCTGTGGCCCAAGGGAATCGGACAACCGCCGAGAGGGCTAAGCCATGTGTCTCTTATTGTCTCGCTGGTGTTATTGGATTTTCCTGCGTCTCATCATCTTTTCGAGTGTTGAGTGCTCTCTTGCCTTGCATGTCGCTTTGCGGAGTAGCTGGCGATTGGACCAAGAGAACATGGACGACGACAAGGACTGCGGAATGGAGTCGATGCAAGAGGAGGTGACCCCGCTAATGGAACACCAACGAATGGAGAATTGTGCCACTACCACCTCTACATCGCAGGTGTCATGGCAGCACCCTCTTTTAGAGAATCCTATTAGACATTGCATAATATCTATAACTGCTAGCGCTTTATAATTATTCCTTTGCTAGTACTTTGATGCATGCTACTACCTGAGCCATTATTACCCCGATGCAACCCACTCTACCATGTCACCCTACTTTGCACATTCGCTCGCTTATATATGCTTACTTACCTGCTTGCTTGCATATTACACCACTATATTTATTATTAACTCCACTTCGCATTATATCGGGGATGTGATGCTGGTGGTGAACCCCCTGGGAATGGTTTGGCTATGGGTGCCGGACTTGGTGGTGTGTGAGCGTGCTGCATGTGTCTTGGGGGCGTGGAGAGTGAGAGTTGTGTCGACTGAGCTAGAATAACGATGAGCCTGGGGCAAGTCTTGCTATGTGGTGCTACCTGGGCACTTGGATATGGAATACCTGTGGTGGGTAAATGGTAAATGGAGGTGTCCTTGGGTGTGAACCTCGGAGAGGTGGAGCCTGAGGTAGAGGTGTTGTGGTGGCATGTAAAATGGAAACCCTGATGAAGACATTCTGGCTTGGTCAATCCCTAAGGACTTACTAGTACTCAGACTCACCGGGAATCCTTTACATCCCACTCGCCCTATATGGTGCGGGACGGTCGGACTACTTGGTAGAACAATGCCACTACTGCTAGGCGAATGTGTGCAAGGAGGTACGAGGTGCGCGGTTTTCCCCTACACCCTTCTGAGACTTCAAGAGGCCTTGTGGACCCAGCTCTTGACATCCGGAGAGCCCCGGCTCTATCTACAACTCATAGTATCAGCCATCCCATACTAGACTTGGGATGTTCTAGGGCTGAGAGGTAGGGTGGCATCATTCTAGGCTAGCAAGTGACCGGAATTCTGCCTAGGAGATACATGGCTCTGAGGATGTCTAATCTTGTGGGTATGTAAAACCTCTGCAGAGTGTTTTGTTGATCGATCGATACATATGCCGACTTGTCGGCTATGGACCTTTCCTGGGTTTCGCTTAAACTAGATAGGAGATGAGTCCTTCTTTCCTCGCTCCAGGGTTGGGGTATTTTCCGGTCGTGAGCCTTGGGGGCTGCGGGCCATTGAGACGAGGCCGAGAGGGAGTTGGCCTGTCGACCTGAGTGTGTGAGATGAGATGTGGTGTGGTGGTGTGGAGATGGTTTGTGATGGATGAATGATGGATGGATATGAACGGTGTGGTGGTGAATGTGTTAAAAATTGGATATTATTATTATTATTATATTACTAATGTTATTTACTTCTCATGCGCTAAGGATGCAAACCACAACCAAATATTAGGATCGCCAGATCCCTTGTTTATCTTTTCCACTAAAGCTCATCGGTGCTGACCATGGCCTGCACACATCTGGCGGTGTGCAGATTTCCTGCTTCTCAGAGATGCTGACTTTAGAAGGATTAGAAGGTCTCGTGCCTACGCTCAAGTTTGGTTCGGAGATGGAATCTACGCTGCACTACGCCAACTCTGATGATGCCCGTGAAGGAGGAGCCTTCACTCGATAGTCTTCCGCTAGATTAACTCTATAATAGGTGTGTTCCCCAGTGATGTAATATCTTGTATTCTTGAAATCTTACGATGTATGACTGTGACATCGACTGAAATATGATAATATGATGGAATCAGTTCTTGGTTTTATCATATTAAAATTCATTCTGTGGATTTTCCCTTCGAGGAAAATTGAGGATGTTTCAAGTACGGCTGCATCGATCTAGTCGACCTCCACTGCTTGTCTATAAGTACCGTCATGGTTTATACCTCTGTTCGTATGGCTACATCGATTCGGTCGACCCCCGCTGTGACTCTGGTATAGGCTAGTTATCGATGCTTGTCTAATTCAAGTATGGCCTGTGTGATTCTGCCTTACACCCCACTGCTTGAATTAGATCAAGGTCAAGTTATCGACTCTACCTTAGTATGGCAGTCTTTGGTAGATTCATTAAGCTACCGATATTGCTTATTGCTTTCATCATTTTTCTAATTACAGCAATATCACTCTGCCCGATTGAGATTGATCTGGATCAGCCTTATATTTTGTTTAACTCATCGTTTGTTAATTTAAAGTTGATCTAATCTACACCTTAAACGATGAATTATGTTTTATCGGCTGTTTTACATCAATCTTAATCATGCATAGCGTGCGGTTAAGGCATGTCAGATCTCGAGTAGATCTATTGGTTAATGGAAACTGTTCCATGGCCCATCATCACGGCCTGTGGGATTCTGCCTCTCACCCCACTGTTGGCACCATGGAGTGGGGATCGTTAGTTGGTAGACCCGTTCCTAAGGAGGCATGACCTTAACTGTACGCTATGCCTGAATCGGCTGTTTAGCCGATATCGAGTGCTTTCACGAACAGTTCACATTACGAGATCATTGAAGTAGAGATAAGTTGAAAGATATGTTAGCCCCATGATCTTATTATTGTATTACGGCCTGCATGATTCTGCCTCATGCCCCACTGATATTAGTAATGAGTTAGGGTCATCGAGTCTATTGTTGTTACTATGGCCTGCATGATTCTGCCTCATGCCCCACTGGTCATGGCAATGGATGAGATCTAACATGTTCATTAGGTTTATCTTTATTAAATAGTTAAGTGGTGTTGAATTGTCTCTTTATATAAAAAGGAGTTCGGTTACTTGTAATCATTGACTCAGTATAAACTAATCATCATTGATATCTTATTGCCATTGATTAATATTTGCTTAAATAATATTTATCCTAAATGATAACCGAATCTTCTTATACGACCCCATGAGCTTTAATTGATTTATTCTTATGAATATGCTGGAATCAACTATTTAGTCGATCTCCTCTCATATCGGCTCTCAGAGCCGCACATTCAGAACTATCTGGCAACACTGGCACGTTCCGCCCTTAATTACTGATGAGCTTTCTCTCCTTGTCAATTGCTGGGTCAAATTGACTGGCACATCTTGGGAGGATTGCGTAGGATTGACCACCCTTGCATTGAAGCTAGGCGGATCTGCTCCATCGAGTGGACCCTTCCGGCTTGCTGCATGTGTCCTTGGCACGAAGATGAAAATTCTATGTCGACATTGATGCTTATGATGATTTGTTGCGAGAGGAAAACACTATTCATTCTATGAAAAGTACTGCCGAAGTAGTTCAAGCGAAGACACTATTCATTCGCTGAAAAGTATTTCATGTTTTGGCTGTGGTTTCTCTCTTTCAAAGATAGAGTTTCATGACACGGCTTCCAAAACTGTCATGTTAGTTTTTATGTTGATAACTTTGACAACAGGTTTTATCTAGATAAAACTCTTTATTTCTCTATTCATAATTAACCTGTCAAACTTAGCAAATTTGCCGCCACAAATATCAAATGAAAATGAATCTCCTTTAATACTTTTAAGTGAAATTGACCTAATGATACAATACACAGGCAAAACTCATCATTCCGACAAAAAATGGTTTTCCTACACTTTACGGAACAAAAATGCATAGGCAAGAAGTTTTTTTCTAGTAATGCTATGATAAGGGCGTTTGGACGTTGTACGATATGTGGCATCATGTCGTCCACTTATTGTACCCATCAAAAATATTTGATACTACACACTGCCTCATAAAAAAAATCTCCCACTCCGCAAGCTGCCAACCACAAACTACACACCATTCTGCTTCTGCCAGATCCAGTCCACTCCCACACTTCTCATGTCCTGCAGTCAAAGCACCGCTCGCCGATGATGTCTCCGCCCCACTCGGTCGAGGTCTGGACCCCCACAACTCATCGTGGCCCATCGCCGTTTTCTCCTCTCCGTGGCTGCACCCTAGTCCTCATTTGCCCCCGCCTCCTACTCCTCCTCACTTTGGCCCTCGCCGCCGCCATAGCCTTCGTCCTGCTCTGCTCGCCCCTCACCATCGTGACCGTGGCATCTGCTCTCCAAGCTCCCCCAAGCCCTATGGTATTGTACATATCCTCGGATGGATTCCACTACAAGTACCAATATAAGGTCCCTCTCCCACACATCTGCCGCCTCATCACCACCGTCGCTGCCGGCATCCTCCTCATCACCTCCTCTTGCGGCTAGAGACGACAAGGGTGTCGTGGCCGTGCCGTACTTCGTGATCGCCTCGAGGCTCGCCAGACATGGTGGTCACCATCTAGTAGAGTGTTGCGCCTGACATGTTGCAAGCATATGTTTCAAGTGTTTCAGGGGTTTCATATTGTCGGGGACCTAATACTGGGGTACCCAATGAGGTGAAGCTATAACCATCAAACGTTGATGCTTCCAAACAGACAAAAAAATGCAATTGCACTTCTTGCCCATACGACCGAAGGTTGGCCACACCTCGCCTGGCCCCTAAGGGTTGGCTCCGTCTCGCCTGGCCCCTGAGGGATGGACTCCACCTCGCCTGACCCCCGAGGGCTAGACTCCACCTCACCCGACGTCTGGGGGCGGACACCGCCTTGCCCGATGGCTGAGGGCTAGCTCCGCCTCACCCGACGTCTGGGGGTAGGCTCCGCCTTGCCTAATGTCCAAGGGCTGGCTCCGCCTTGCCCGACGTCTAGGGGCAGACTCTGCCTCGCCCAACGACCAAGGACTGGCTTCACCTCACCCGATGATTGGGGACAGGCCTCACCTCGCCCGACCTCCAAAGGATACGCTCTGCCTTGCCCGACATCCTAAGATAGACGTCGCCTCACCCGATGGCTGAGGGCTAGCTCTATCCCGCCCGATGTCTGGGGGTAGGCTCCGCCTCGCTTGACATCCGAGGACTGACTCTGCCTCACCCAACAACTGGGGACTGGCCTCGCCTCGCCAGACCCCCGAGGGCTAGGCTCCGCCTCGCCCGATGATTGAGGGCTGGCCCCACCTCGCCCGACATCTCGAGATAGGCTCCGCCTCGCCCAACAAGTGCACCCTGCTGAAAGGTCCTAATGGCTAGAGGGGGGTGAATAGCCTATTGAAAATTTCTACAACAACACTTAACAAACCGGTTAGACAATTATGAGGCGAAGCAAGTGTTGCACTAGCCTACTAAAATAGCAAGCCACCTACCACAATTCTAGTTTATATAGTTTCTATCCACACAATAGCTATGACACTACACTAAGTTAGTGTGCTCTCAAAAGCTAACTAAAGAGCCACACAAACCAAACTAACAAGCTCTCACAACTAGCTACACTAAAGAGCTTGACAACTAGTTTGCGGTAATGTAAAGAGAGTGAGCAAGAAGGTTATACCGCCATGTCAAGGAAGTAGCCAATCAATCACAAGAATGAATAACAATGAAGACCAATCACCTCAGAATCAAATGATGATACAATGATTTTTTACCAAGGTTAACTTGCTTGCCGGCAAGCTAGTCCTCGTTGTGGCGATTCACTCACTTGGATATTCACGCGCTAATTGGCATCACATGCCAAGCCCACAATAGGATGCCACACAACCAACACAAGATGAGGATCACACAAGCCACAAGCAATCCTCTAGAGTACCTTTTGGCTCTCCACCGGAGAAAGGTCAAGAACCCCTCACAATCACCACGATCGGAGCTGGAGACAATCACCAACCTCCACTCGACAATCCTTGCTGCTCCAAGCTGTCTAGGTGGTGGCAACCACCAAGAGTAACAAGAGAATCCCGCAGCGAAACATGAACACCAAGTGCCTCTAGATGCAAACACTCAAGCGATGCACTTGGATTCTCTCCCAATGTCACAAAGATGATGAATCAATGATGGAGATGAGTGGGAGGGCTTTAGCTAAGCTCACAATATTGCTATGTCAATGCAAATGGCCAAGAGAGTGAGCTTGAGCTGACCATGGGGCTTAAATAGAAGCCCCCCATGAAATAGAGCCGTTGTACCCCTTCACTGGGCACTGCTCGAGGTGACCGGACGCTCCGGTCATATCGATCGGACGCAAAACCCCAGCATCCGATCGTGTGATGCACGCCACGTGTCTCATCTCTTCAAATACTGAGTGCCTAATCTCAACGATCAAGTGATGACCGAACATGCTACTGCAAAGTGACCGGACGCTGGACCTCAATGTCTGGTCATTTCCAGTAAGCATCCAGAAATGAAAAACCACGACCGGACACATTCGATCATGCTTGACCGGACTCACCCAGCGTTCGGTCACTCGGCGTCTCCTCTGTGCATTGCCAGTCAGCATAATGGAGATGGGGATCCTGATCTTCCGTCAGGTGATGGTAACTATCGTTGTGGCGGAGAATGACACACCGATCCGACTTCAGATCGAAAGATCGAACCCTACAATCTTAGCACCACAGCTCCTCTGGTTATCAACCGAGTCATGGACCAGGTTGACCTCGCCAAGAAGCCTAATCCCTGCCTGCGCAACAAAGAACACAAGCAAGAGCAAGAAAGAACGCAACCAAATTGCAGATGAAAGATTATCTCACGAAGTTGGGGTCTCACAAACCGATGAACGGCGAAACTGTTCTTGACAGATTAATCTAAGCAAAACCCAAAACCTAATGATGGTGGCGGCATATGATTATAAAGGTCTTAGGGTCATTGCCTACCCTGGACGCGCCCCCTAATGGGCGTAAACATGATACACGGCCCAACGGACCAAAAGAAGGTGTCGCAGCACCCTGGCAGATTCTAGATGCTGACTTGTTTCAATGATTCCCGTTGATTCTGAAGATATTTTGACGTGAAACCAATTGGATTGGCTTCCTTATCAAATTATCTTTCCATCCATATATGGATCATTGAAAACAGAGTCCGGATGCGTCCTAGGTGACCAATTTAAGGCAGACTGGTCCTGGAGGCCGAGGCAGACTCGAATTCTTGTTGGACTGGGCCTCCGGCTTGTGTTGGACGTCCTTGCTAGTCATCATCACCTCCAACACTTCCTCTAAGCCCTTCATGACCCTCTCCAATGTTCCTAAGCAAGATAACATCATTAGGTAGTAGTATATTCTCAAAAGTATGAAAAGTATCGCTTAAGAACGAGCTCACCTCTAAATTGAGTTGTCGCTTTCGAGCCCGGGTCATTGGACCTTGCATGACGGTTGGAGGATCAGCGGGTACCTCTAAAGAAGTGATGTCCTCATGGTTGGGCAAGGTTGCTCCTGGAATCAAATCAATTTGATGCTCTATTCCTCTCATAGGTGGCAGCCCCAGGGGTATCTCAGCTGGAAAAATGTCCTCATACTCCTACAAAAGGTTAGTGATAGCAGGAGGTACCGAGCTAACAATATTATCAAGCAAAAACATAGCTCATTTGGATACCAAAGTATAGCAAATATCATCATCAGAAATTTTAGCAAAGTCACATTTTGTTGCAAGCATAACACCACCCTTCAATTTAATCCCCTCAACCTTAGAAATAGATGTAGACTTATCCTTTTTAGGTGGGAAAATAGAATTAGCAACTTGCTGATTTTCAAATTGAACATCATTCAAACTAGCAGCGCGTTCTCTATCAGCTTGTACAATTTGAGTAGGGGTCAAAGGTACCAAAGTAATTTTCTTTCCTTTATGCACAAAAGTGTATTTATTACTTCTACCATGGTGTGTAGCATCATTATCATGTTCCCAAGGACGACCCAATAAGAGTGAATAAGCTTGCATAGGTACCACATCACAATCAACATAATCAGCATAAGAACCAATGGAAAATGAAACTCTGCAAGTTTTTGTTACCTTTGCTTTACCAGAATCATTTAGCCACTGAATATGGTATGGACGTGGGTGTGGGCATGTGGTCAAGCCAAGCTTCTTGACCAAATCAGAACTCACCAAATTGTTGCAGCTACCTCCATCAATAATGACACATTCTCGACGGTCGCTGATGACAAAGAAAATCTAGAACAAGTTATGGCGTTGTAGCTTCTCAGGTTGCTGGACTTGTGAGCTGAGCACCCGCTGTACAATGATGCTCCTATAGGACGTCGTGGCCTCGTCACCAAGGACTTCACCGTCGTCCTCATCTGCATCTTGGTCTTCTTCATCCTCAATGTTAGAGGTGCTGATGTAACCATCTTCTATAGCAATATATGCTCGCTGACTTGGGTAGTCCTTCTACACATGGCCAATGCCATGGCAGCGGTGGCACTGAATACCCGAAGTGCATCCCGTCGATGCAACGGATGAGGAACTCTTGGTAGGCACTTGCAAAGAATTTTTCCTTGAATCTAAAGGTCATGTGGGAGGTGCCTTAGGTGTAGCGGAAACTCCAGAGGCTGCTGGTCGCTTGCTCGCTGGTGGAGGCGTCCGAAAAGTAGTTGGCTTGGTCAGCCCCGAAGATGGTGCTGAGCGTGGCATGTATGTGCTGGTGCTGACCTTGCTCTTGCCCTGCTGTTCACGCCCCTGCAATTCCTTTTCTGCAAGCATAGCAAACTGAATAACTGGTTGACAGTGTTAAATTCTTTATAATCAACAATGTCCTGAATCTCACGCCTCAAACCCGAATAAAAATGACAAATGGCATCTTTGTTTCCCTCCACAACACTACAGCACATCAATCCCTTTTGGAGCTCACCATAGTAATCCTATATAGATTTATCTCCTTGTTCTAAACGCATCAATTTCTTACGCAAGTCTCTATGATAAGAAGGAGGAACAAAACGATCACGCATAGCTATCTTAAGTTCTTCCCACGTACCAGGTAAAGCATTCTGTGCAGCTAGCCCATTCCACCAAATAATGGCAAAATCCTTAAACTCACTAGTAGCTTGTCTAACTCTATGCTGCTCAGGTACAAGGTGGGCACTAAACTTTTGTTCTACCATCATCTCCCAATCAAGATATCCCTCAGCATCATAATGACCCGAAAAAGATGGTATTCTAAACTTAATTTTAGCATAAGGATCATCGGGCACACGGTGATTATTACCTTGACGGTGGTGGTGGACACCACCCATACCTGTCGTGTTGCGGCGAAGACGTTGTCGTAATCTCTCTTGTCGGAAAGCCGCTCGACCTATGTTCCCATTGGCATCATACACCATGTCTTGACCATCAGTGTTGCTGCCGGAGACATCATTGTTGCCCGCCACGAAGGTTTCCAACTCAGTAACCTTGTCGGTTAGCGTGGAAATTTGTTTGTCCAATCTCTCCATGTTGTTGCCAATGTTGAGTTCAATGAGTGCATCAGTGACGGCCTTCCTGATGGCCTCATTCATCCTTTTTTGGGCATCCTCTACAACAGCTTATAGTTGCTCTTGACTGACACACTTGTTGAAACCCTTAGGGTTGTTATCTCTAGTCTGTTCACCTCCTGCCATTGTAAACACAAAAATAGGAACAAACGGTGAAAGTTATCCCTACCAAATGACTACATGGTTGTAGTGGTGTCACTTTTCATAGCAAGTGGAGGCTCCTTACCAAGCTCTTACAAAGTTCTTACCAACGCAAGCAGTGGGCGGTACAACCGGCGACTGGTTCGTGATACCTGTGAGGCAGTGGTACCGAGATTGCAAAGCCCTTTGTCTGTACTGATCTGAAGAATTTGTGGAGCTTGGAAGGCAAACAAAGAGTAATATGTATATCTGGCACACAAGTCAGTAACAGAAAGTAATGCTGAATTATAGTTCAAAGTACTTGTTCTCGTTGCTGGTCTAAAGTGTTGCAAGTACCAGGTGTGTGACAAAAGTATGGTGGATAGCAAGGTGATAGGTGTGAGAAAAACAAGTATGGTGGATGGAGACAACAACACAAACAAGGAACCAGACAATACACGCTAACACAGCTCACTTTGGTCTTCTCTATGTGCTCCTCTAAATATTGTTCCTCTTTTGCCCCTCTCTTTTTTCTATTTTTGGGCTATCGTTGTTTTTTTGGGAAATTTTGACTTTTTATTTTATTTGTTTGATATTTTTCCTTTACTTAGGAGCACAAAAGAAGTAACCATAGAAAATATGAGCTCAAACAAGTGAAAGACGTGGCCTGTGGAATTTTTAGAAAACTGGATCAAAATCGACAAAAGCCTTGTGACCACGAAAAGAGGATCTTGTGACCACTTTTTGACCAATCTAAAAATTTCAAACCTCGACAAAGCGGGGGATGGACGGATTCGAAATTTTTTTTGATCGATTTGCATATATGGAATGTCGACAACGGAGTTCGTATGCAAAAACTAGACCAGTTTTAAGAATTGGCTCCGACTTAGAGGACAAAACGGGAACAATATGTGCAAAATTGGTCACAACAGCCAAGATTTGATGGAAACGATGGGGAAAACACACGAACTAGACTCTAACACGGCCTAACCAGCAACAAGACCTCGACCAGGACACAAACTCAACACGACGGACTCTGAAACTGAAATATGCAAAGGCTATGGCGCGGAAGGTTCTAGGACAGGAAAAACGAGTATGGCACTGGACTATGGGACGAATGCGAAACACTCAAAACTAGGGAATAAAAGTGAACCTGATGGTATACCTTAGCTCTGATACCACTTAATGGAGATGGGGATCCCGATCTTCCGTCAGGTGATGGTAACTATCGTTGTGGCGGAGAATGACACACCGATCCGGCTTCAGATCAAAAGATCGAACACTGCAATCTTAGCACCATAGCTCTTCTGGTTATCAACCGAGTCACGGACTAGGTTGACCTCACCAAGAAGGCTAATCCCTGCCTGCGCAACGAAGAACACAAGCAAGAACAAGAAAGAACGCAACCAAATTGTAGATGAAAGATTATCTCACGAAGTTGGGGTCTCACAAACCGATGAACGATGAAACTGTTCTTGACAGATTAATCTAAGCAAAACCCAAAACCTAATGACGGTGGTGGCATATGATTATAAAGGTCTTAGGGTCATCGCCTACCCTAGACGCGCCCCTAATGGGCCCAAACACGATACACGGCCCAACGGACCAAAAGAAGGTGTCGTAGCACCTTGGCAGATTCTGAATGCTGACTTGTTTCAACGATTTCCATTGATTCCAAAGAGCTTTTGACATGAAACCAATTGGATTGGCTTCCTTATCAAATTATATTTCCATCCATATGTGGATCATCGAAAACGGAGTCCAGATGTATCCTGGGTGACCGGTTTAAGGAAGACCGGTCCTAGAGGCCGAGGCAGACTCGAATTCTTGTTGGACTAGGCCTCCGGCTTGTGTTGGACGTCCTTGCTGGTCATCATCACCTCCAACACTTCCTCTAAGTCCTTCATGACCCTCTCCAATGTTCCTAAGCAAGATAACATCATTAGGTAGTAGTCTATTCTCAAAAGTATGAAAAGTATCGCTTAAGAACGAGCTCACCTCTAAATTGAGTTGTCGCTTTCGAGCCCAGGTCATTGGACCTTGCATGACGGTTGGAGGATCAGCGGGTACCTCTAAAGAAGTGATGTCCTCATCACAGCAGGACCAGATGCAACCCTCTAGCGTCCGGTCAGAGACCAACGCTAGCGTCTTTGCTGCTTCTTCTGACCAAACGCGTCGGTCCTACCGAGACCAGTGTCCGGTCACTTACAGTGACCTCCATCTTTTCTGTATAGGGCACCAGTGGCACCATCAGACTGTATAGGGAACCGGTGGCACCATACAATCATCAAATCATTTGATTTTCATGAATGAGCCTATTGAATGTGAAGGATGTCTAGATGCACTAAACATGTCCTTAGCAAGGATGTATGCCATGCCAATCAACTTTTACCTTGGATTGCTTGAAGGAGAGGCATGTCATATAAGTGGGGGGGTGCATCAACACATATTTGAGAAATCTAATATGTTCAACTCATTCCTTAGCTTGCAAAACCTTTTCTCATCCAATGGCTTGGTGAATATATTGGCAAGTTGATCTTCGGTGCCCACACTCTCAATGCAAATGTCCCCTTTTTGTTGGTGATCTCTGATGAAATGGTGGCGGACATCAATGTGCTTTGTTCTTGCATGTTGAATCGGATTGTTGGTTAGCTTGATTGCACTCTCATTGTCACATAGCAATGGCACTTTCTTGAACTTGATTCCAAAGTCACTCAAAGTGGCCTTCATCCAAAGTATTTGTGCACAACAACTACCGGCGGATATGTATTCGGCTTCAGTGGTTGATAATGCAACACTCTTTTACTTATTTGATGACCATGAAACAAGTGATCTTCCCAACAATTGACATGTGCCCGAGGTGCTCTTCCTTTCAACCTTGCATCCCGCATAATCCGAGTTGGAGTAACCAACTAGCTCAAACTTTGCTCCTTTGGGATACCACAAACCAACATTTGATGTATGCTTCAAGTACCTCAATATTGTCTTCGTAGCCTTCAAATGACTTTCTCTTGGTGAGGCTTGAAATTTTGCACACATGCATACACTAAACATGACATCCGGCCTTGATGTGGTCACATAGAGTAGGCTTCCAATCATAGACCAATACAATTTTTGATCTACCATATTTCCACTTGCATCACTATCCAAGTTGCCATCTATTTCCATTGGTGTGCTAATGGCTTTACTATCATTCATGCCAAACTTCTTGATCATGTCCTTGATATACTTGCCTTGACTCACAAATGTACCATTCTTCAATTGCTTGATTTGAAGACCAAGGAAGTAACTCAACTCTCCAATCATGGACATCTCAAACTCATTAGCCATCATCTTTCCAAACTCATCACAAAAGTCTTGATTGGTTGATCCAAATATGATGTCATCAACATAGATTTGCAACACAAACAAGCCTTTGCCAATCTTCTTGATAAAAAGAGTGGTGACAACCTTGCCCATCATGAACTCTTTAGAGAGTAGGAAGTCCCTCAATCTCACATACCATGCTCTAGGTGATTGCTTCAAACCATACAATGCCTTCTTCAACTTGTACACATGGTCGGGCTTCTTGTCATCTTCAAAACTGGGAGGTTGCTCAACATATACTTCTTCATTGATGTAACCATTAAGGAATGCACTCTTAACATCCATTTGATAGAGCTTGATGTTGTGGGCACAAGCATAGGCTAGAAAGATTCTAATTGCTTCCAATCTAGCAACCAGAGCATATGTTTCTCCAAAGTCAAGACCTTCAACTTGTGTATATCCTTGTGCTACCAATCTTGCTTTGTTCCTTACTACTATCACATCTTGATCTTGTTTGTTTCTAAAGACCCATTTGGTTCCAATCACATTATGTCCCTTTGATCTCTCTACTAATTCCCATACTTGATTTCTTGTAAAGTTATTCAATTCTTCATGCATAGCATTCACCCAATCAACATCCTTCAATGCTTCATCTATCTTCTTTGGTTCAATGGATGACACAAATGAGAAATGCTCATAAAATGAAGCCAATCTTGATCTTGTTTGTACACCTCTAGAAATATCTCCAATTATAGTGTCCAATGGATGATCCCTTGCAATATTTGTTGGTTGGAGCATTAGAACTTAATTTCTTGTATTTACTTTATCATTGGGTTGAGATGATGTACTAGCCACTTGATCTTGTTCATTATCATGAGATCCACTTGTACTATCTTGATTTGTATCATCTTGCACATTTGAGTTAGAGAGCACTTGCACTTGATCATCTTCATCATCATTCACTTGCTTAGGCCTCAATTCACCAACATCCATGTTCTTCATGGCATTTGAAAGTTGAATGCCTCTAACATCTTTCAAGTTCTCATTCTCTTCTTGTGAACCCTTGGTTTCATCAAATTCAACATCATGAACTTCCTCAAGAGTACCAGTATCCAAATTCTAAACTCCATATGCTTTACTTGTAGTGGAATAACCAAGTAGGAATCCTTCATCACATTTCTTATCAAACTTGCCCAATCTAGTGCCTTTCTTTAAGATATAGCATTTGCAACCAAAGACCTGAAAATATGCAATGTTGGGCTTTCTACCATTCAAGAGCTCATATGGTGCTTTCTCTTTCAATGGGTGACAATAGAGGCGGTTGCTACAATAGCAAGTCGTGTTGATAGCTTCGGCCCAAAAAGATTGACTTACATTGTACTCACTAAGCATAGACCTTGCCATATCAATGAGTGTCCTATTCTTCCTCTCAACAAGGCCATTTGATTGTGGAGTGTACTTGGCCAAGAATTGATGTCTAATTCTAAATTCTGTCTAATTCTAAATTCATCACATAACTCATTAATTCTAGTGTTCTTGAACTCACTACCATTATCACTTCTAACTCTCTTGATGGTTGTTTCAAACTCATTGTGAATGACCTTGACAAATCATTTGAATGTTGCAAACACATCACTTTTGTCCACTAGAAAGAATACCCATGTGTATCTAGTGTAATTATCCACTATCACAAAGTCATATTTGTTACCACCAATGCTAGTGTATTGAGTTGGCCCAAACAAATTCATGTGCAATAACTCAAATGCTTTACTAGTGCTCATCATGTTTTTCTTAGGATGGGTGTTTCCAACTTGTTTGTCGGCTTGACAAGAGCTACAAAGTTTATCCTTCTCAAACACAACATCTTTCAAACCTCTAACCAAGTTATGCTTAACCAATCTATTCAATTGTTTCATTCCAACATGACCAAGCCTTCTATGCCATAACCAACCCATGCTAGACTTAGTGAACAAACATGTAGATAATTTAGCTTCACTAGCATTGAAATCAACCAAGTATAGATTCTCATATCTAAAGACTTTGAAGATTAAGTTAGAGCCATCTACACTTATGATCTCTACATCATCTACCCCAAATATGCATTTGAATCCAAGATCACATAATTGAGCCATAGATAGCAAATTGAAGTTCAAGCTCTCTACTAGCAACACATTGGATATGCTCATGTCATTGGATATTGCAATCTTACCAAGCCCTTTGACCTTGCCTTTGCCATTGTCACCAAATGTGATACTATCATAACAATCATTGCCATTGGTGTTGATTGAGTTGAACATTCTTGCATCACCGGTCATGTGTTGAGTGCACCCACTATCAAGAACCCAATGCCTTCCTTCGGCTTTGTAATTAACCTACAAAAGTAGATCAATTCTTTTTAGGTACCCAAACTTGCTTGGGTCCTTGAAGGTTAGTTACTAAGCTCTTTGGTACCCAAATGGCTTTCTTCTTTGAGCCCATCCATGGTTTACCAATGAACTTAGCCTTTATACCATTTGCACCCTTTGTAAGTACATAGAAAGAATCAAGCTTAATGGAGGATACATTAGCATTTTTGCTCTTATTGTTGCATTCATGCTCTTTGTGACCCACTTGCTTGCAACTAGTGCAAAATCGACCATTGTTCTTCATAAAACTAGTCTTGTGAGGAGCAAAGGCCGCCTTGCCTTTCTTAGGGATATAGCCCAATCCTTCTTTATAGAGAGAAGCTCTTTGGCTATCCAAGCACATAAGCAAGCGGTCCTCACCACCATAGGCCTTAGCCAAGGTGTGAGTGAGCTTATTGACCTCCTTCTTGAGGTTCTCATTCTCAACCATTAGTGAGGCATCACAAGTGAAACCATCACTACTAGATGAGGTGGAAGTAGAAGTATTACAAGAAGGGTTAGCGGGAGGAACAATGATAGGCATAGATAATGATTCATCAATTATATCACAAGTTAAGCCTACATTGCAAGTTTCAACATTCTTCTTTTTATTTTGCTCATCAAGTAAAGAGGAATGAGCCTTTTCAAGCTTTTTGTGAGCCTCCCCAAGCTTCTTATGGGCTTCCTCTAGCCTCTCATGATGTCACAGAACCGACCAATTTATAAGAGCACAAGTACAAAAACAATCGCCGAAACGATCAAATTCTTGCACTTGAGCCCATATAAACCCGGTAGTCAACTGAAACCTTGAAGGATTTCAAACCAACTTGCGTACAATTAAGATCACAGTAATTCAACATAACATATCGTATGTTACAACATTTCATAGACGGTTTGCAAATAGGTTACAACACCTCAGAGTTATCGTTATTACAAAACAGGTCTTGTAAAGTATGCGGAAGCAAATAGTTTAACTTACACACCCGAGTTCTAATACAAATACTGGTTTACTGATCACAACCCGCAAAAGCATTTGGATAAGGGAAACAGAGATCATGCCCATGATCTAGTCTTCGTCACCCACCGGGTGGAGACAATACTTATAGAAACCCTAATATAGAAGGTCATCTACAACAAGAGGGAATAAACCCTGAGTACAAGAATGTACTCAGCTAGACTTACCCGTCAGAAACCAAAACAAATGACACCAAGGATCATGCATAGCTTAATTTAGTGGATCTGGCTGACACTTTCTTTTTGCGGAAAAGCATAAGTAATAATGATCAACTCTTAACCTGAACTAGCAGTGACTTTTAGCCATTTACATATCATCTATATTAGCACATGTACTAAGCAATCATTTGATTAAGATGCAAACATTAATAACCATAGCAGGTATAAATCGTGGCAGCATTATCATCATCATCATCCATTTAACCATATCGTTAAATTAATTGAATCTACGTTGCCGCTGCTCAGTCAAGTTCTCACTATCTGGGAGAGATGGTGATTCAAATCGATTCCTATCCAGCTGGAGGGGTATTCCTAAACACAAACCCTGCTCCCCCGTCAGGGTCGCAAACAAGTCACTTTTGGTACGATTTAGGAGTCGCGAGTCCGAACAGATCGACATTCTCAGAGAACCACTCTGCCAAGGTTGCTCGGGACTCTAACCCGCCTTAGACTTATGCCAATGGCTCTCCGCATATCCTTACTACCTCCAGAATGCACACCACTGCTCGCGTCCCCAGCCTAAGTCAAGCTACTAGGCTTCATGGTCGGAACGACTTATCCGGCCAGCTAAGTGTTAGACTGCGTTCAACATGAAATGAGGATGTACAGCGTATCGGTCATTAAACAACACAGATGGAGTCACTATGTCCAACCCTACACAAGACTCTGTCCGGTCTTAATTCATTATTAACATGGTTCTTTTCCACGATAGCAAATATAGCCAACCGTGATCCACCTCATCCTAAAGCTCGTAGATGATAGGAAATCACCTGACTTCTATCGCACTAAGAATGGCTAACCATTTAACCCATTCCTGAACTTAAATAGGATTCCAGTGCGATATCTAGACAAGGATGGATATATAATGCAACAATTAGTTCCAACCAATTCCTATACTTAATGCATCATCAACGAATAAAAGATACTCAAGGTATTTGTAAAAACATGGGAGACTTAATATGCTCCAGGGCTTGCTTGGGATCCGACACAAGTCAGTTCAGTTAGCTTGCACCGTCTTGGTGACATCTCCGGTCCTAGCACTTGCTTAGTCCTTCCATCTTTGGGATAGATCCACCAAACCCAA
This sequence comes from Miscanthus floridulus, assembly GCF_019320115.1. Taxonomy (NCBI): domain Eukaryota; kingdom Viridiplantae; phylum Streptophyta; class Magnoliopsida; order Poales; family Poaceae; genus Miscanthus; species Miscanthus floridulus. The sequence goes on from NC_089582.1 coordinate 61,465,181, forward strand.
TCTTCGAGTTCGGCTCCACATCACATCCTTCACGTGGTTCATCTAGCGTACCTAAATGAGATGCATGTGTATGAATGTGATGAATGGTAACACAAGATGCATCACATAAGCATTCAAGACAAACACAAGATTATGCAAGACATAAACACCAATACTATTTAACTAACATCACACAACTAACATATGTCTATTTCTGGACTGGAAACAATAGCTTCATGTTTGGATCATAACTAGAGTTATACAAATCCAATAGCCATGCAATAAGACATTCTGGAAAGCTTATGAAATTCTCTACATTTCATATATAACCATCACCGCATGATTCACAAGTTAAGTGGGTCGAAATTATATATTTACAGAAACTGGTCTAAACAAGACAGAGAGCAATCAATTCTATAACCCAAATTTAAACAGCTATAACTCTTAAACTACTTGGCCAAATGACACCAAATTTTAACAAAAGATAGATACATGAATTATCTACAACTTTTGTATAAACAAGTTTCACAACAAAGCAAATTATCATGAAGAACTTTGCTAAGTTCCCAGATCTGTCCATAAACCACATCGACAAGAAAATAATTATTAACTTATGTTGCAAACACATAATTGGGCAAAACCAACTTTACCAACATTTCACACATGACTAAAGAACACCAGAAAGCATGGTGCTCACCTCTAAACAAATTTTCTTAAAGCATTTCTTAATTTATTTAGACCTCAAGGTGTATTTATGAACATATACCAAAAATGCACAATAAATTCTACAAAAATTACAGTAGCTCACATATCCTCGCAATAGTCTACTGTACAAATTTCATACCATTTGCATAAGTATAGCTGCCTCTATGAAAAAGACAATTTGCTATTGCAAGAAATCATGTGAGAGCGAGATAAACCAATAACTCACTCATACTTCATCCAATACTCATGAAATTTTTACCACACGTCAACTATCACATGAGTAGCATGCCACAAAAATTTCACTTCATTTGGAGCCCTAGATCTGCAGTTATGGAAAATAACAAATTCAACTAGCGTTACAACCTTACCGCACAAATCTATTTTTTTCAGCTAAACTTTAAACTAAAACATGCCATATTATAGATCTAATGCATAGAGAACTTCATAAAACTTTTCTAATCATCCATGTGGGTGGAAATTGATGTGAGGCACATGAAAGAAGCACCTTCAACATTACTTAGGTATATATCCAAAAAGGGCCAATATGCAAGCAAAGGTGTGTTGCCCAAGTTTAAGTTGATGCTCACTCTTGTAGATTTGATCTTGACACCTTCATCACCACTTAACATGCCATGGTTGAGTTTAAACACATTGCTTAACTGGTGACAAACACCTGGGGTGTTACAACCCTCCCCCCTTAAAGGAATCGCGTCCCGAGATTCAGGACAAAAGACCTTTATGGAAGAGAGACATGTTACCTGTTTCCAATACCAGCGATAGCTTTAGGCTACATAGCATTCAAGCATCAAAGGGACCAAATTGGTCAAGACAACTTTCTATACTTGTTCTTTGTAGTAAATTTTTGTCAAAAGAATTTCCTTCATTGGCTTCCATAAAGCATTGTTACATTGGGAGGAATCCAAGATAGCACTGTCCTACGTACTTCGTCCTCGATGTACGAAGAGCTATACAAACGTAGACTAAATACTTGTAGCATCTACTTCCCTAGTGGATATAGCACAGACCATATGGACTTTGCACTAGATCATAATCTTCTAAAGGATACTCGTTGCAATGGTTCCATGTGTGCAGTTCTCTTTCTCTGATAACAATATTGTATGGTCTGAGTCTGCTGAGTGAGTGGTAAACGTAATAGCTGACTCTGTCAGCTCAACGTTCTCGATGATCATTCCTTAGGGAGCCTTTGGATCCAAGTTGCAACAGTGATCTGGGTTGAATCTGATGCAACCTCTTGGGTAAAAACACATATAAGGTACCAAAGGCATGTCAGCATTGGAGAACCACTGACATAGAAGGATGTTAGCGAGGCTTGGAGGACAACACAAGTTGCAAGTAATCACAAAACTAGGGACTAGTTCACTACCAAGCAGGTTGAGTACAATTTGTCTTCGTGGTGCAGTTGCACAACAAGTTGGGTTGACTTGCATCGTAGCAAAACCAGCTTTCTTAAACTATATTTAACGTCGAGGCTTCCATTCTTAGGCCAATCAATATCTCAAAAACCATAATCCAAAAATCTATGGTTTGACGCCTTTCCAATTACTTTCGAATTGCAAGGGCACAATTTGACTTCTACAACACCTTGACTGCTCACGCATTGCTGATCTAAGAGGGCAAAAGCGAGGCACATAGGGGTGCAATTAGTCTTCTCAAGGGTATGGAGGGTTGTCTAACAGCAATACACCTACAAGTTGTAATTTCTCGGCATGAATTACAAACACAACCATCTAATGCAAAGGATGATCGCAGTCACAGCGAAATTGCAGATTCTGTACCCTTTTGTTTTTTATTCATATCTCACAAACTACTGCTCCAATATGCACAAATTTTGGTGGACATCTAGATCCATGGGTCTTCTAACTACTCACCAAAATTCAACTCAACCGGACACCGTTTGACCATCCAAACAATTCATCTACCAAAACTGCTCTGTTCTGAAATGGCAGCAAACCGAGCCGACAAGATATCTCTCAAATCCGATGTTTTACTCAACCAATACTCAAACCAACTTAATACATTGAAGGGTCCTAATCAAGGAATGAGATCACCAAATTTGGGGTCAATCCAACTTTGTTTGAGTCACTAATCGCCTGCTTGAAGATAACCGGTTTAGTGCCACAAAATCTGGACAGATTTTGTGTTCTCCCTTTTCTTTGCTTCACACGTTGAGGTGTGTGTTTTGCACTCTCTAACCTTTCTCATAGCAGCAGAAGCCTTTACCTAGCTGAGGATGGAGGCTAGAGTTTTTCTCACATCCTCCTCTTTTAACACTTCAACCATCGTTCTAGACACCAACTTGACTATGCACAAGCATTGGACTTGTAGGCTATTTTTTCGCAGTGCACAAAGCATTATTCCACATGTAGGGCATTCCTACATAGACAAGGAACCGTTTCAGAATATTCTCTGGCACTTGGTCCAATAGAACCTTGAACAAATCCGTTTGTGGTACCTAGGCGCACAAAGATGCTGACTGAAACAAGGAACGTGCTTTCGCTAGCTCCTACATAGCCGATACAACGCCTTGTACTATCTGTGTGATTGTCCAAGATGGAATTGACTTGATAGCATAGGTTTGGAAAACAAAGCAGTAGCTGCATTGCTAAATGGCTTGTTGTTACATTGCTTAACATTGCTCTACGAGACATAGCCTTCATAATTAGCAAAACGTTGTCACCTAGCTAGAGGTTAAGCTTCTGACTAGTAACTAATCGGTTGTCTCTCAACACTAAAAGTTCTAAATCTTCACTCTTGCCAACAATAGTTGTGATTGACACATAACAGATGGTCGCCATCGAAGTCAGTAGACAAGGGGTCACACTAGAGACGGTTGATCTCGACTGTGCGATCCGCATGCACATAATGATCAAGACTTGGATAACCAGGTCATAATCATAATGTGACGTTCGATTCTTATCTGACTAACAACTTATCCAACATTAAGTGTTGATCCAACGAGAATGACATAAGTTTCTCACTAGATGACCAATGTCATTATAGGGACAGTCAAGTAGGGTCACTTGCCTACCATCTCTTTGCAGTCTGTTTATGTTCATGTCAGTGACCTATTCTTCAAAGGTTATCCTCTGGATGACTTTAGAAGGAAGCTCTACTACTTTTGGTCTAATATAAGGATCTTCCGATTAGATATGGAGAGATAACCAAGGAAGAGCTCACGTGAAAATAACACATCGGTGCAGTTCGGCAATGGATCATGACAAGAAACCTCGATACCGACGCGCACCCAGCAGCACAACCATGTGCCGGTCGGCCACAAGGAGGCCCTAGGTTCCATCGCGACACCATAGTTGCTACTCATAACACCATTACTGATCACACACCCAAAGTGAATTTTCAAGTTGCACGGATTGGGTCATAAGAACAGGCACTATGCAAAGGAGGGATAGCAAACAAAGGTAGTCACAAGGTTAGAACTCAACAAGGAGGCGATCAGAAGATCAAAACACAGTGCAAAAGAACATAGCCTAATCGCCGAAGGCTACTAAGCAGGGGACTTCTTGCCTAATTTCCATATACGCCTCGTGTCCACCAAAGTGATTACCAGATAAAGATTAATATGAGATTTGGTCTTGTCGAGCAACAACATGAGATCAAGACTATTAAACATCCAGAGACTTGAAAGAGTTGGAGACAAAATACATGAGATTTGAGGGACAGAGCCATTGCACTGACTAGGGATTCAGTTGATAAAGCAATGACATGATCTGCGAGGAAAAGGTTCCAAAGCCAGGGCAGATAGCGATTAGCGTTGCACTAGCTCATCAGTAGGAGAAAGAGCAATGAGGTTCGACAAGGGTTTTTGAGCAGGGTCCTCCCACATAGGAGCAGGACAACCACGACATATGCAAGCATTCAAGGGAACTAAGCTTGGGCCTACGGTTCAAGCAAGGCATAGATACACAAACGTTCAAGGGCTAGTGACCACGTCTATAGGCTTAGCCTCCCAAGAGAGAACCTAATTGGAGACGACAACCGTGCGATTACGTAACTTGAGCGTTGTTCTAGGATAAAGCTATTTGACACTCATATGCTTACCGAAGACAAACGAGGTGACAACTATGGCACTAATTTGATAACAAGCATACATACCACATCATAGTTTCAAGCAAGCATTTGAGAGATTCAATCAAATTAGCTTAAGCACAAGGCTCACACACATAACAAGCATTTACCAGACAAGATTTAACTACAAGCTTGGCCCAAAACCAAAGCAAGCTAAAGCATCCACTTAGTATATGCACAGAAAACTGAACAGTAGTACAGTAGGCACATGTTTCAAGCATAACTGAAGTTATAGGCATCAAACAAAGGTGATCCTAGACTTTAGGTAAAGCTTATTAAGTTGTCTATAACTTTCTTATTATCATATTAAGATGATCCTACAGCTAACAAGACCAAACAAGACAAAGAAGACATCTCTGCCCAGATTTGGACAGATTTTGTCATTCCATTTGCAAGCTCATAACTAGAGATTTAGATCACCAAAAGCAGTGCTATTAGACATTTTGGAAAGCTTAGAAAAATTACTATACTTCTTCTACTATTTCCAAGAAATAATTCTATATGCACACAGGTAAAACAAACCAAATATTTAGATCTGTTCAGAACATAAGCAAAACCTGACAACAAACTTCTAAAATTCATAACTCCCAAACCATAAGGCCTGGGGTCACGAAATTTTAGGACAAGCAAGATACGAAAGTTAGCTATGACTTTGGTACTCTCCATAACTATAGAAAACACCATTATGACCACGAAAACATCACTACTACAGAAACTGTTCTAGCAGCCAACGTCCCACAAGCAAAACAAAACTTGCCTTTGTTCTACTTAACAAGAGAGCACACAAACATGTTATTCTAGCAGCTCTAAATATTGTTACCTTAGACCGACAATAAATTAATTTTATTCATAAGAATCACAAGTACTTAAGTGAGGCCTAAAGCATTTGCAAAAGCTTGTAAGAGCAACATACCCACCACTTGGCTAAACTAGAGGACATTTATAGGTTTAAGCATGTAACCACAATTATTTCTAGTAAGGCTAAGCACACACTTTTCTCAAGCACTTCCTATTCAAGCAACATGGAACAAGGCATTCTTGTTTAACTCCACACAAGGAAGATAGTGCAACACATCGATCACAAGTTACTTAGTACTAGAACAAAGGGAGGGAAGCATATTTATGCACAAGCACAATCATGATGCATGCTCGTCCTATTCGTCCTCACGAAATTGCCAGCCTAAGGTGGCAATCACGTTCTATGTCGGTGGCATAACACGTACTCTCTCGATATATAGCTAGTCGTCAGCTACATTCAATCTACGCATTTGTGGTTAGCATACCTACAGGCAAATTCATTGCAGCCCATCCCCACAAGAGATAAATAAGCACACAATGAAAGCAGTAAACTAAGATACTCTCCATATATATATCCCCAGATGTATATACTTAGATATCCATAGCTACCCAATAAATATACCCGCAATTAAGTACCTTTATATATACATGTGTGTAACATGTAAATATTCTAGTAACCACAGCTAACTCTCCCCTAGACCGACGGTTGGATGGTCTTGCTCTCACAACTCACACTTACCTGGGCGTAGAGGCAATTGATCCAAACATTACCATTCAAGTGAATGACATCCATACAATAGCACGCTGTATGGACGACGAAAGTAAAACCCTCATGTTAGTACTTAGATAGCCACCTAATAGTCCTTAACTGGGCATAAAGGAGGATGTCGCTAGCATAGTTTTGCAAATTAGTTTTGACAAATTTGTCTGTAGCTAAAGTTTTAGTCAAAATAGGCTTTTTTAAAACCAAAACTTTGTTTTTAAAACGATGTACATGACAGTATTATGCTTAATCTTGCTCTGATGCCAGCTGTCATAGAACCGACCAATTTATAAGAGCACAAGTACAAAAACAATCGTCGAAACGATCAAATTCTCACACTTGAGCCCATATAAACCCGGTAGTCAACTAAAACCTCGAAGGATTTCAAACCAACTTGCGTACAACCAAGATCACAGTAATTCAACATAACATATTATACGTTACAACATTTCACAGACGGTTTGCAAATAGGTTACAACACCTCAGAGTTATCATTATTACAAACAGGTCTTGTAAAGTATGCGGAAGCAAATAGTTTAACTTACACACCTGAGTTCAAATACAAATACTGGTTTGCTAATCACAACCCGCAAAAGCATTCGGATAAGGGAAACAGAGATCATGCCCATGATCTAGTCTTCATCACCCGCCAGGTGGAGACAATACTTACAGAAACCCTGATATAGAAGGTCATTTGCAACAAGAGGGAATAAACCCTGAGTACGAGAATGTACTCAGCTAGACTTACCCATCGGAAACCAAAACAAATGACACCAAGGATCATGCATAGCTTAATTTAGTGGATCTGGCTGACACTTTCTTTTTGCGGAAAAGCATAAGTAATAATGATCAACTCTTAACATGAACTAACAGTGACTTTTAGTCATTTACCTATCATCTATATTAGCACCTATACTAAGCAATCATTTGATTAAGATGCAAACATTAATAACTATAGCAGGTATAAATCGTGGCAACATTATCATCATCATCCATTTAACCATATCGTTAAATTAATTGAATCTACGTTGCCGCTGCTCAGTCAAGTTCTCACTATCCGGGAGAGACAGTGATTCGAATCGATTCCTATCTAGCTGGAGGGGTATTCCTAAACACAAACCCTGCTCCCCCATCAGGGTCGCAAACAAGTCACCTTTGGTACGATTTAGGAGTCGCGAGTCCGAACAGATCAACATTCTCAGAGAACCACTCTACCAAGGTTGCTCAGGACTCTAACCCACCTTGGACTTATGTCAATGGCTCTAAGCACATCCTTACTACCTCCAGAATGCACGCCACTGCTCACATCCCCGGCCTGAGTCGAGCTACTAGGCTTCGTGGTCAGAACGACTTATCCGGCTAGCTAAGTGTTAGGCTGTGTTCAACATGACATGAGGACATACAGTGTATCGGTCCTTAAACAACATAGACGGAGTCACTATGTCCAACCCTGCACAAGACTCCGCCCGGTCTTAATTCATTATTAACATGGTTCTTTTCCACGATAGCAAATATAGCCAACCGTGATCCACCTCATCCTAAAGCTCGCATGTGACAGGAAATCACCTGACTTCTACCGCACTAAGCATGGCTAAGCATTTAACCTATTTCTGAACTTAAATAGGATTCCAGTGCGATATCTGGACAAGGATGGATATATAATGCAACAATTAGTTCCAACCAATTCCTATACTTAATGCATCATCAACGAATAAAAGATACTCAAGGTATTTGTAAAAACATGGGAGACTTAATATGCTCCGGGGCTTGCCTAGGATCCGACACGAGTCAGTTCAGTTAGCTTGCACCGTCTTGGTGACATCTCCGGTCCTAGCACTTGCTTAGTCCTTCCATCTTCGGGATAGATCCACCAAACCCAATCTTCCAGTTCGGCTCCACATCACATCCTTCACGTGGTTCATCTAGCGTACCTAAATGAGATGCAAGATGCATGTGTATGAATATGATGAATGGTAACACAAGATGCATCACATAAGCATTCAAGACAAACACAAGATTATGCAAGACATAGACACCAGTAGCTATTTAACTAACATCACACAACTAACATGTCTATTTCTAGACTGGAAACAATAGCTTCATGTTTGGATCATAACTAGAGTTATACAAATCCAATAGCCATGCAACAAGACATTCTAGAAAGCTTATGAAATTCTCTACATTTCATATATAACCATCACAGCATGATTCACAAGTTAAGTGGGTCGAAATTATATATTTACAGAAACTGGTCTAAACAAGACAGAGAGTAATCAATTCTGTAACCCAACTTTAAACTGCTATAACTCTTAAACTACTTGGCCAAATGACACCAAATTTTAACAAAAGATAGATACATGAATTATCTACAACTTTTGTATAAACAAGTTTCACAACAAAGCAAATTATCATGAAGAACTTTGCTAAGTTTCCAGATCTGTCCATAAACCACATCGACAAGAAAATAATTATTAACTTATGTTGCAAACACATAATTGGGCAAAACCAACTTTACCAACATTTCACACATGACTAAAGAACACCAGGAAGCATGGTGCTCACCTCTAAATAAATTTTCTTAAAGCATTTCTTAATTTATTTAGACCTCAAGGTGTATTTATGAACATATACCAAAAATGCACAATAAATTCTACAAAAATTACAGTAGCTCACATATCCTCGCAATAGTCTACTGTACAAATTTCATACCATTTGCATAAGTATAGCTGCCTCTATGAAAAAGACAATTTGCTATTGCAAGAAATCATGTGAGAGCGAGATAAACCAATAACTCACTCATACTTCATCCAATACTCATGAAATTTTTACCACACATCAACTATCACATGAGTAGCATGCCACAAAAATTTCACTTCATTTGGAGCCCTAGATCTGCAGTTATGGAAAATAACAAATTCAACTAGCATTACAACCTTACTGCACAAATCTATTTTTTTCAGCTAAACTTTAAACTCAAACATGTCATATTATAGATGGCCTTTGGTCGACTAGAGAACAATCTACCTCAACTACCTCCTCTGTGACATGCTACCAATGAACAAGACAGAAGCTCAACAGCTCACATACCGTGCCAAGTCCTTCATTCTTGTAGAGGGTGAACTCTACAAACAAAGCCACATCGGGATCCTGTAGTTCTACATTCCCATCGAACAGGGGAAGCATTTGCTAGGCGATATCCATGGTGGGGTCTATGGACAACACGCCGTGCCTAGAACCTTGGTTGGAAATGCATTCCGATAGGGCTTCTACTGACCCACTGTAGTAGCCGACGCTGAGCAGATCGTATGCACCTACGAAGGGTGTTAGTACTATGCTCGGCAATATCACCTCCTGGCCTAGGCACTCTAGATGATCTCCATCACATGGCCCTTCATGGTTGGTTGGACCTCTGAAGAAAACGCCCGGGGGCTACACCCACTTGCTTGTCACCATAGATAAGTTTACAAAGTTGATAGAAGCTCGGCCAATCTCCGTGATCAAATCCGAGCAAGCTGTGCTATTCTTCCTCGACATCATCCATCATTTTAGAGTACCAAACTCCATATCATGAACAACGGCACATGGTTCATCGACAAAAAGTTCCTTCAATTCTACGATGAAAACCATATCCGGGTCGATTGGGCTGCCATCGCGCACCCCTGAACAAACGGGTAGGTCGAGCATGCAAACGGCATGCTCCTATAGGGCCTCAAGCCCAGGATCTTCAACCGATTGAATAAATTTGGTGCACGCTGGGTCGCCGAGCTCCCCGTGGTGCTCTGGAGCCTAAGGACAACTCCTAGCCGAGCCATCGGCTACACGCCTTTCTTCATGGTCTATGGTTCCAAGGTCGTCCTCCTAACCAACCTCGACTATGGAGCACCAAGAATCAGAGTATACGATGAACAGGGAGCCGAGGCATCCCACAAAGATGCCATGGACCAGCTAGATGAAGCTCACGACATTGCCCTCCTCCACTCGGCTAAGTACCAGCAGGCGCTGCGACGGTACCACAGCTAACGAGTGAGGGATCGAGCCTTCAACGTCAGGGACCTAGTTCTCTGCCTTGTGCAGAGCAACAAGGACCACCACAAGCTCTCCCCGCCCTAGGAGGGGCCATATGTCATCATGGAAGTACTTTGGCCAAGCACCTACAAGTTGAAAACCATCGATGGTGAGGTCTTCACCAACGCCTAGAACATTGAGCAGCTATGTAATTTTTACCCCTAAATAAACGCATACTTTCTCTTATCAGTTTTGTCATCAAAATCCCCAATCTTTAGTGACATTTGACCCCTACAAGTGTGAGGGGTCGGACCTCACTTGAGGGCTAGTATGAGTATGTTTATCTTATAAACATTCTCTATGTTTTCCCTCTTTTCTCATGGTAAGTCCTAAGGGCTAGGATTTTAGGAACAAACTCTGAGTATAACTGGTAGGACTACGGGAAACCCACGTCCTAGCGGCTATAGTCTCCTTACTTACCAGCGTGATCAGAATTGGCTCACCCACACTCTGAGCTTTTTGTGACCTTAACTATGGGAAGGGTTGGAAGGCACTGAACCTCTTTTACAAAGAGAGGGAGAAGAGCTGAAAAAGTTGTTTGTCTCCACAAAATTTGATAACTTGTTCATTTTGTCACAAATTCATCACTTACAAAGTGATTTCATCACGAAAGGGGACTAATGTATTCATCAATACAAAAAATTGTTCCCATGGGGGCTCCCCCCACAACTTAAATGATTATATTTTCTGACCAGTTCTACTCTAAATACTACTATGGTCGTTGTGGCACGCTCTCCATCGGCAACGTCCTACCGCTCTGAGGGATCCTTGAGGGCGCCATCATCTACAATGTCGAGCACCACATCTATGACCATGGTGTCTTCACTAGGGCATCCAAGGACTATGCCATCATGATCAGCCACAACCCTAATAACGGCACCTGGACGGTGGGCGCTCCCCGCCGAAGAATGGCCGCCATGGCTGATGGATGTCTCTAACATCTCATCAAGCTTCATGAACTAGCCGATCTGAGTGGCCATGAGGGTGAATCCCCCCCCATCAACGCAGTCCTAGGCAGCTTCCCCACCAACAAGGCTCACCTAGAGAAGATTTGTCGGAAGAAGTTTCCATACAGCTCCATCCCGATGAAGGCCTCACGGACGACGATAAAGCTGACGACACTCAGCACCATCCAGTATGCCTCCTCTTTTGGCAGAAGCGGCCCCTTCTTGGCGAAGGCGGCCAGCACCATCTCGTCTATGTTGGATGACCTCTAGCTCGACATCGCGCTCTGGATTCACGAACAGATCTGTGAGTTCTCCTCTCCCTCGCATTACCCCTCTCTCACTTAGGAACCGCCACGACATGCGTTCCGCTCGGTGAGAAGGAGAAAGGAAGAGAGGTAGTAGCTCAAGAATAGGTGGAGGAATGTGATGAGAACCTCCTCCCTCCCCCTATTTAAGGAGGAGACGCGGTAGTTGAAGAAAGGCAAAAGGTTGGGACAAAAAACCCTCTCTCTTCTCTTATTCAATGCAGATGGGAATTCGATGCTGATGGGAATTTGAGGGGATGTGTCTAGACCAATGGGACATGCCCTGCTCAACGAGATGGTGCCTGGTCAAACAGGACATGACTTGGGCATGGCCTGCCACTACCGCATGTTGGGTGCGAGGAACAAGGCGCACCCGCATGTAGGTGACTCTTCGCTTCCCCAGGCAGGACCTGGAAGGACCCAACAACGGAACCTCCACCAAGGGGAGCCCAATAGGCCTCTTGGGTTGATCGGACAGCCCAGGTGAATGTCAAACGAATGACCATTGAAAGATAAGCACCTTTGTTTACTTACTTTGCGTGTCAATTTTACTACCGGGCCTCCAACCCCTGCAACGGTAGGGGCGTGGACATCGCTCAAGGGCTGCCAAGAGTGTCTACTTGTTTAGACATTCTCTTCGTCCAACCCCTCCTTATGATTAAAAACTAGAGGCATGGTGTGTGGGTGTAAAACTTTGAGTAAAACTGGATGAACCACTCGACCCTACGCCTAGCGGCTATGACATTTTTATTCACTAGCATAATTGAATTCATAGCTCCCCGCACCCTAACCTTTAGTATCCGCCTTCTCGAGAAGGGTTCGGAGGGGTCTGCCTACGGAATCTCCTTCAAGGAGAAGCTGTCAGGCCGCCTAAGTCAATCGAATGGCTCGGATCGCCACCGATAGACAGAAACAAAAAATTGTGATACTCATGCAGGTTACATCAGCCTCGCCGTAAACATCAGACCCGCACCCCACCCAGGCATATTTGGTAAGAGCTTTCGGTCACTCATGACCACCAAGGTAACCTCACCAACCCTCGCTCTCGTTTCCATTATATTATACATACATCCAAGCGTTGCATATGCAATTGCTGCATCTCAATGCTTCGCATCGTGCCACAAAGCGATAGTCGCCTCATTTGATATGAGCAACAACTGACCAAGGTTCAAAGGCTAGCCCATGAAGGGCTCAAGCCCGCCTTGCATCAAATAGAGCCAGGGGAGAAAAACCAAGACAAGCCCCAGTGGCCTTGCCTAACCCCACTCAGAAGCGGATAGGGACATCTTGACCTTTCTCGTTCGATTCTAACCTCGAGCCAAACCCACAGAATCTCCGTCGATGAGAGGCCAACAGGCCACCTGAGCCTATCAAATGGCTTAGACATCTACCGGGAGGAGGGTTAAGAAGTAGTGGAATACCACATGAGGGCTCTATAGACCCTGTCAGTGAATGATAGACCCGGATTCCACACGAACATGCCCATTAGCGAGCTCATTGAGCGCGACACTCAAGCCGTCAAGGCAAGCATCGTTAGCTCAGCCCCTTCGATTGTGGAAACCAAGGATGGGGTGACACGTGAAACTTGGCCGATCCCTATCAGACCCCAAGGGGCTTGGGGGCTCAAGCCGCTCGATCCTAAATCAAGAGAATGAGTTTCGAAGGCTGACCCATGAAGGGCCCGAGGCCGCCTCACATCGAATAAGAGCCAGAGGAGAAAATACAGATGAGCCTCAGCGGACTTCGCCCAACCCGCATAGAGGTGGATAGGGTCATCTCAAACTTCTAGTTCAATCCAGCCTCAAGCCAAGCCCATAGAGTCCCCATTGAGGGGGAATCTATTGGAAGGTGGGTTACGGAACAACTAAATGCCACCCGAGAGCTTTGCCAACCCTGTCACGAGCGATGGGACTAAATTTTGTTTGAACATCCCCATTAGCGAGCTCATCAAGCGTATCACTTGAGCCCTCAAGGCAAGTGACGTCGCCTCAACCCCTCTAGTTGCGAAAACCGTGGATGGGGCGATAGTCACAAAAATGAGCTGACCCTTGACCAAACCCCCTCTATGCACGGGGGCTCAGGGAAGGCCGGACTTGCAATGAGACCGAACGCATGGTCATAGAACGATAGCTAACATCCTAAGGAATGGGTACGTGTGAATACAAGAGTAGTTCCGCTATCCTCTCTTCGGTCTCTAGTGACATCCGACCCCTGCAACCGCAAGGGGTTGGACCTCACTCGAGGGCTGATAAAGGTATAAATACCTCCTTTTTGTTTTTTCAAAATAGTCACTGTGTCGGACCTCTTCCTCACATTAAGGTTAGCGACAAGGTTTGTGGGAACAAATAACCGAGCATGCCTAGTAAGACTACAAAAAACCCATGCCCCGGTGGCTATGGTAACTTTGCCCACTAGCATAATCAAAATTCCCCTCTTATACACCTCAGGCCCTATGGCCTTAACAAACAGAAGGGTCAGATTGCATGAGCACCTTTTTTCGAATGCAAAAAGGGAAGAAAGCAAGTTCAATCAAACAAAACAAAATTTTGAATTTGTTTAATGAAACAAAGTTGCGAGTCTATTCTCAAAAAACGAAAGTGCCGACACTTGTCCACATATTACAGATAAAAGTCCATCAGACTCATTCGACTAACTACGCCCTCTTGGGGAGAACCATATCTTCAATTCTACTCGCCAGGGTTTCCGCAAAAGGAGTCACCATCGCTTCTACGTCATCCAGCTCAGAGGGTTCATAACCAGGCATGAAATCGAGGCCCATCGCCTAGAAATCGATGTTGTCATCGTAATGCGAGCGGGCGACAACGAAGGCTTGGGTGATCCCTGAGCGAAGAGCTTCCTTCTCTAGCTGGCGTACCTACATCGTGATATCTATGGCATGGGCCACGAGCAAGCTGGTCCCCTCTGCCTGCACCACCTGCAGGTCATCGTAGACCACACCAAGGGCAACCTTTAGGATATCGAGCTCGTCGCTCTCTGCCTAAAGAAGACTCCTCGCCTAAGCGAGATCTATGGCCAGTCCAGCAGCGGCACCCTCGGCCTCTAGCTTCTAGGCTTTCGTGGTCTCCACCTTGGCCTAGAGGGAGCGAATCCTCTATTGCGCCTCAACGCGCTCTCGGATGGCCCAGTCGCACTCCCCGTAGGCCGTGCTATGCTCCAAGCGAAGCCTCTCTGTAGAATGGCGTAGCTTGTCTCACTCCTCATGTAGCCGGGCGATCATCTCAGCGTCCAATTTCACCCTCTACTCCAGGGCCACAGACCTCTCCTCGGCTACCAACCTGAGATCCCGCTCCTTCTTGGCCTTGGCCAGGAGGTCGATGATCCCCTGATGGGCCTCAGCATCCCACTAGAGTAGGTCATCCTGCTCCTTCTGCACTCTGGCGGCCTCCTCCTGATCCTACCATGCCCTCTCTGATAGCTCATCAAAAGACTTCTCGGTGAGCTCTGCATCCCCACGGGCCTCAGCCTCCCGCAGTCGAAGATCGTCTGCCTCCGCGGCAAGGGGAGTCAACTTGGCCACCCTCTGTCGGAGCTAGGTGGTCATGTCCCTGTGTAGCAGTGCCTCATCAATGAGGTGGTCCCAACCCTCCTTGTGTTCACGAAGGAACCGAGATTTCTTCCGGCTGTGAGTTATAAGAGACTGAAAAAAGACGGTGGCCAGAAAACAAAAATAGATGAAGAAAAAAGAGATCGAGAGGCAAGACCAAGTGAATACCTAGCCGGTGGGAACGATTATGTCTCGAAGGATGCCACTAGCCTAGTTCAGAGCTTCCAGCGCAGCCGTGAACCCCTCGCTGAGCTTCTCCCACTCCATGCCCTCGGTGGCATCGTCGAGGGTGAAAAGTTCCGACAACAGGTCCCACGGACTCAATCACCAGAACGGGGGCTCATCCCACATGGGCGGGTGGTGGCCCTCTGATGGTGGGACCAGCGACAACTCTCTTTCGGTCTCCTCAGCAACCGTAGAGGTGCCCAAGGGTCCTTAGGCCATGACCCCCTCGGTCCTGCCCACGGCGGGCGTCGTCTCTAGGGCCACCGGTAGCACGGGACGTGCCATTGCCTCGAACGCTGCCACCACCACTCCTGGATATGACCCATCCATTGTAGCCACCATCACCTCCACCTCCATCGGTAGGACCTTGTCCGGCTGCGCTGCGCTCGCCATGGTCGACACAATGGGTGCGGCCGACAGCTCCGCCTGTCCCAACGTCGGCAGTGACATCACTTCCATCGCTAGTTGAGCAGTGACCTCCGAGGGCACCTCCTTAGCCTCATCGATAGCTTGACCCACCAAGGGCATGGGCACCACCATGGGCGGTGCTAGACTAGCCAACAAGGCTATGACGCCAGCTCCACTCTCTCCCGAAATGGGAGCGATGTCAGGCGGCGGACCCCGCCTTGCCTGAAGGGCAACGGTCTTCTTGGGCACTAGTGCTATGGAAATGCCCCATCTAACCCATCTCCTGCCGCTACAGAAGAAACAAAAGGTGTGAGTCACTATGAAAAATAGAGAAAAACAGAGGAATCGACAACTTACGTTGGCACTGTTAGGCGATGGAGACATTTGGGGGACGAACCCCCAGTTCCCTGCTCCACCTCATTGGGGCAGGACTGTTTCAAGCGCGTCCCCTGCTCCTAGGCTAAGGGGCTTGCCTCCCTCATATCTGGGGGCACAGCGGCGGAGCCACCCCCTCTCTCGGCACCATAGGCACGGTGGTGGATCCATCCGCTCTCGTCAGCACCTCGGGTGTGGCGGCGGATCCGCCCGCCCCCGCTGGCTCTTAGGGCATGACGATGGGTCTGCCCACTCCCACTGGCACCTCGGGCATAGTGACAGATCCACCCACCCCTAATGGTGCTAAGGACGGGTCAATGGCCTAGCCCGCCTCCTCCTTTAGCCTCACGGTCTCACCTTCCCTTGCGTGGAATGGGAAGGGTCCCTGCATTAACGAGTGGGTCAGCGTGTCCTCGCTTCCTAGGTTGCCCCAATCAATGTCAATGACTACCTCGTCATATTCCACGTCATCATCGTCGTCGTCATTATCTGTCTCCTCTCCGCGCTCTCGTGCTTGTTGTTTCTGCTGCTTCTTCCTTTTGAACTCCTTTGTCTTCTTCTGCCACTCGGCTGTGGTGTGATTCACCACCACCACAAGCAGGTCCTTCAGTAGCGAAGCCAAGCTATCCGTAAAGAGGAGTCTCTTCGGCTAGTCCTGCTATCCCAATGTCAGCATCAAGGGGTCAGAAGTTCAATTAAAAAAGAGGCACGGGGAAAGAGAACTTACGAAGTCAATGCACCCCGGTTCCAGCCGCATTGGGGGATGACTTGGCACTAGATACACAAAATCAAGAATGACGCCAGCACCGTCCTTCAAGGGCTCCATCGCCTCCTATAAGTGCAATCAAGCCCTATTGTGGGTTTTGGCGTTGATGACCACCAAATTAGAGGACTAATGAGGTTCATCGAGATGACAAGCAGGGAATCAAAGAATGAGGATGATGTACAGGTTACAGGTGTCCTAATTACGAAAGGTGGCTAGACCTAGCTCAAAAGGTTTAAATTCTTTTATGTTTTAAATTTGAGTTTAGGGAAAGCCATATTATTAAGAGAGATTTTAGGACAGTTGGTCAACTGTTGAACCAGATGCTCAAATTCACAGATCTACATAATCTCACCTAGTCAAAATAGCCAACCAAATTTTAGATCATGTTACCTATTTTGGCTAGGGCGGCAGTGTCGCCCTGTTAAGAGCGGCAGTGCCGCCCTAAACTGACTGTTGGACTTAGGGCGTATTTATACCCCTCAGGCTCAGCCCACAACGGTCATCTTCTTCACTGAGTCACTCTGCTCAAAAACAGATAGAACCAAAGCTCATCCCTCTCCTCCATTGTTGCTCCTCCATCCCTCAAGCAAATCCTTGATTCCAACCATCAAAACTTGAGAGAAAAGGCAGCAAAACTCGATTGGAGAGTAGATCCACTGATTCCCAAAGTCTAAGAGCATTTGGTTCATGTTTGGCCAGTGGTTCTAGGGTTTGTTACTCTTGGAGCTTGCTCCTAACCGGCTAGGCGTCGCCCTTGTGCTTGCCAACTTGTGTGGCAGCCTTGGGAGGTCTGTAACCTCATTTGAAAGCTAAGAAATCACCCCTCACTTCAAGAGTTCACTCTCTTGATTTGAGAACGAGGGTAAGGCAAGCCTTTGTGGCAAGCTCAAGCCTTTTGTGGCTTCCTCAACAATGTGGACTTAGGCAAACCTTAGTGGTGAGCTGAACCGCGGGATAAATCTTGTGTCTTGCATGCTTCGTCTTTATTATACTTGCTGTTTACTTTGGTGCTAGCTGTTGTTAGGGTTTAGTTGCTCGATTTACATTTGTGTGAAGTTTCTATGGTATCCAGTCGTCGAACTGGATCTTGAAGTTATATTGCAGGATTAAGCAGCTAGTGGGGTCAGGTTCATATCTGTTAAATCTCAACTGTGTTAGATTATTTTTTTTGTAGAGCGGCAGTGCCACCCTATAAGGCCGGCAGTGCCGCCCTCTGTTCTAACAGAGTTTTGAGTTGAATTTTTATAGGCCTATTCACCCCCCCCCCCCCCTCTAGGCCTTCTTTATCTTCCTGTAGATCCTACACGTCCTCGATGCGTTGCGCCACTTCAGAGGGGGGAAGCGCTCCCTCGGCGAGCGCCGTCCCCTCGAGCGACGCTCCAGGCACCATCAGATACAGGGGAAGCATGCGACTCATCAGCGGCGCCACCCTCCATGTGTGATAGGTGCCGATGATCCCCGACCCCTTCAAGCCCCTCTCCTTTAGAATTCAGATGGTGGCGAGATGGTCCTGGATTTTCTTCTTGTCTTTATCTAGGACACCCCACTTCCATGGCTCCAAGACTCTTCGACAATGCACCCGGATAACGCTGGCAAGGGGGCGGCTGCATCATCCTTAACATAAAACCAAAGCGAATGCCACCCCTTATTGGAGGTTGATAGACGCAACGATGGGTATTCGTTTACCCATTTGTTGCGAAGATGAATGCCGGCACATCCCACCGACACGCTCAGCTCTTGCCTCTTCTCCCGCTTCTTCAAGAGGGTGACGGCAAAGAAATATCACCACAGGTCGAAGTGGGGACTAATCCCTAGGAATCCCTCACATAGGGCAACGAACGCCGCAAATGTGTTGCACTCTGTTGGGGGTAAGATGTTGCAACTCCACCTTGTAGTAGTGCAGGAAGCCCCGAAGAAACTTGTGGGCAGGTATGGCGAATCCCCACTCATGGAAGTGAGTGAAGGATATGACATACCCTTCGGGCAGCGACGGTGCGTCCTCATTATCGGGCAGCCACCACTCCTTAGTGGCGGTCCACGGGCAAAGGAGGTCAGACAAACAGGGCCCTCTAGGCACCGAAGGGTGATATCGGATCTACACCATGACTCCATTGAATGATTAGGAGGGGTGGTTGGATGCAAGCTTGACGGCGGCTGCGATGTGGGTACGAGAGGCAAAGGCAATTGGCGATGGAGGTTGTAGATGCAAAGGCGAGGAGGCATAGTATGGAACCCTAGGGGTGAACCCCTTGGTTTTATAGGGGCGACGGATGCGAGAAGGGCAACCGTCCGCCTAGATCTCCCCATCCACCTCAACAACAGCTGCTTCAACTCCTACTCCACCACTTCAAGGGCTCAACCTAGAACCTATTTTTGGACAAGAAGAGACTGAAGGTCCAGAAGAAGAACAAGGAGGTGTTGAGCATCCAAGGCTACATCAACCTATACAACGGGATCACCCCGTTAACAACATTCTTGGGAGCATTCAAAAGGGGGTAACAACTCGCTCACATTTAGCAAATTTTTGTCAATATTACTCGTTTGTTTCCTCTTTGGAACCTCTCAAGGTAGAACAAGCACTTGGAGATCCGGATTGGGTCATGGCCATGCAAGAAGAGCTCAACAACTTCGAGAGAAACCAAGTGTGGAACTTGGTGGAAAGGCCCAATACCAATGTCATTGGTACCAAGTGGGTCTTCCACAACAAGCAAGATAAAAATGGCATGGTGACAAGGAAGAGGGCAAGATTGGTGGCCCAAGGCTTCACTCAAGTAGAGGGCTTGGACTTTGAAGAAACATATGCACCGATGGCAAGACTTGAAGCAATTCAAATGCTTCTAGCCTTTGCTGCCCATCATGACTTCAAGCTATACCAAATGGATGTCAAGAGTGCATTCCTTAACGGCCCAATACAAGAGTTGGTGTATGTGGAGCAGCCACCGGGGTTTGAAGATCCCAAGTTCCCAAACCATGTCTATAAACTCCAAAAGGCGCTCTATGGGCTTAAGCAAGCACCAAGAGCATGGTATGAATGCCTTAAGGAATTCTTGCTCAAACAAGGCTTTGAAATAGGTAAAGTCGACCCTACACTCTTTACTCACAAAGTTGGAAATGATATATTTGTGTGCCAAATATATGTCGATGACATAATATTTGGTAGTGCTAATCATGTGTATTGTGATGAGTTTAGTAGGATTATGACTAAGAGATTTGAGATGTCCATGATGGGTGAGCTGAAGTTCTTCCTTGGATTTCAAATCAAGCAAATGAAGGAAGGGACATTCATTAGCCAAACCAAGTACACCCATGATATGCTTAACAAGTTTGACATGGTGAATGCCAAGCCTATCAAAACTCCCATGCCAACTAATGGACATCTTGATCTAAATGAAGAAGGGAAAGCCATCGACATCAAGGTATATCGTTCCATGATTGGCTCTTTACTTTACTTATGTGCATCTAGGCCGGATATAATGCTTAGTGTGTGCATGTGTGCTAGATTTCAAGCTAACCCGAAAGAGTATCATTTAGTGGCTGTTAAGAGAATCTTGAGATATTTAGTACACACTCCTAACCTTGGCTTGTGGTATCCCAAAGGCTCCAAGTTCAATCTACTTGGCTATTCAGATTCTGATTATGCCGGTTGAAAGGTAGATAGAAAAAGCACTTTAGGGACATGTCAATTCCTTGGACGGTCCCTAGTGTCTTGGAGTTCTAAGAAGCAAAATTATGTAGCCCTTTCCACCGCTGAGGCTGAGTATGTTGCAGCCGGTGCATGTTGTGCTCAACTACTTTGGATGAAGCAAACCCTTTGTGATTTCGGATGTCAATTTACCAAAATTCCACTCTTGTGTGACAATGAAAGTGCCATAAAGCTTGCAAACAATCCTGTAAGCCACTCAAGAACCAAACACATAGACATCTGACATCATTTCTTGAGAGACCATGAAACCAAAGGAGATATCGAAATTCGTCATGTGAGCACCGAAAAACAACTAGCAGATATCTTCACTAAGCCTCTCGATGAGTCAAGGTTTTGTGCTTTGCGTAGTGAGCTAAATATACTTGATTCTCGTAACATGGTTTGAAATATGGCACACCTCTGCTTGACAACCTAGCAATATAGGAAAATGATTTAAAAAGATATTACATTGTGTTTCAAAACCACTTTAAAAGGCCAACTAAGTGTCATGACCATTGTCTATATTGTTGATTGCTTACTGGTCATGATATTTAGAGAATATATATCCATATCTGAGGTTAAGGAGGTCATAAAGTTACAGCGTAATCCCTGCAAGATTGGTAGGGTGGCAGTGCCGCTCTCTGAAAATTGGACCGTTTTCAGCCAATTTTGGCTGGGTCGTGGGGCCCATTTTCTTCTACTTATTCCTTCTCTGGCCCCCAACGCAACTCTCTCCTTCTCTCCCAGCCGACGCCAATGCCTGTGCTTCTCTCTTCCTCTTTCACAAGCACGCGTCGCCGCCATTCTTCGCGGACTGCCACCCCAGCAGTGCCGCCCCTGTAGCCGACCGAGACTCTTCTTCGCTGGTCACTGCAGGAGGCTCCTGGCCGAGCCATTTCTTCTCTTCTCCCTCCACTCCAACGGTTTGGAAGCAAGGTGAAACCCTAACCCCTACTCAATCTATGCAATGTGAAGTTTTTGGTCATGGATTTTAGTTTCTAGGGGAGTATGAAGGATTTAGAAAGGTTTTTGATGGTTGAATCGAGTTGATTTTGGATTTCACTGGTTGGATGATTTTGGGGAGAGCGGCAATGCCGCCCTTGGGACCATTAATGGCACCCCTCGTAGATTCTAACTGCTATACTCAATTTCATATAGCTAATGAAGTTCAGAATGGATTGGATTCACTTATCAAAAATTGTTTTAAAGATTTTCATACTCAATCTTTTAAATCCATGGCTAGGGTTTCATGTGTTCTCTGTTTAGACTGTGATTCTAAAATTGTGATGATGAATAGACACTATTGGAAATAGGATTTAACCAGAACGAGAAAATTGAAGATGAAATAGTGAAGCTACTGAGGGCGACAATGTCGGCCTCAGGGGGCGGCAGTGCCACCCTACCATGCTGATTTCAAATCCAGTGCAGTTTCCTGTGTCATCTTCAAAGTTCTTTTTCTTGGTAAAACCTGCTTGCAGCTATGTCTAACTCATTATCTTATATAGTTTCTTATCAAGTCTCATTTATATTGCATAGATGGACCGAGGTAAAAGGAAGGTGTTGACAACCAAGCAAAAGGTCAAGAGAGGCAGGGGACAGGCGAGCTATACTCCTAGAGATAGAGATCTTGATGAAGACCTTGCTGAAGAGGAAAACATTCAAAGGATGGGAAGAACTATTCGTGTGTGGCCTGATTCTCCTTTGCACATTTCTGAGTTTGATAGCAGCTACATGAGAAATAACACCGATAGGTTCGATCTCATTCCTCCCCAAAACTGTGATGATCATAGAGTTGTTGATTATTCCATGAGTTGGAAGAAGATAGGTAAAGCCAGAGAGATTGATCCCTACTCTTCTGACAGATCAAATGGTATTGATTATAGATTTTGGAATGCTTTCCAATCTGATTTTTATGCTACAGCCATTCTGTCTAAGTCCAAGGGCAAGATTAGCAAGATGTAGTACATTGACTTTGGTGACTTGGAGAGCAGGGATGATCATTAGTTTGCTACAGCAATCAAGACCTGTGACCGCTTTGAGATGACAGACATCATGAGTTTCAGGTATGACTGGAACAGGGAGATTCTTGCTCAATTCCATGCTACTTACTATTAGAATAGGGAAGTAGATGAGCTTCATTGGATGACTGATGGGCGACATTATCGCATTGATTTTGTCACCTTCTGTCAAATTCTTGGTTTTGGACACATCCACAGGGCATATGAGAGGATACATAATGAGCGTCGTTTTGAGCCAATGGAAGTAAGCTTCATGTGGGAGGATCAAAATCTTGCAGTTTCTGATTGGGCAAGAACAAAGCTCAAGAGTTTTTATTACATCATGAACAATCTCTTTAGGATCACTCTCAACCCTAAAGACAATGCAACAGATTTGAATGGCTATATCACTAATGTGTTGTCTAGGTTTCCCAACAGTGAGAAATTTAATGTAATAAGGTTTATTTGGGTTGAGCTTGCATATGCCATGGATGATGGGAGGAGATCTTTGCCCTATGCTCCTTACATCATGTTTATGATTGAGAGAGTGACTGGCATGTGGTTCCTTAAGGATTGTGAGCACACTGTTTATAAGATCAAAAAGACCCATGGTGGCTTAGGGGGACTTGGCTTAGCTACTTAGCACACTGGTACTAGAGGACTTGGAGATAGTGGGGCAGCAGGCGTTCATCCTTCTGGAGCTGAACACAGAGATATTCCTGAGCCGTCTAGGGCTAGGGAACAAAAGAAGAAGTCAAAGTGGGGAAAGATGAGTGCATGGATGAAGGCAATTTTTGCTCATTGTACATATGCTTCACAGACTGCTTATGAGGATCGAATGGAGAACAAAGAAGCAGTGAGGCATGCTAGGGAGATGGCAGGGCTGCCACCACTTCCACCAGTGCAGCCACCACCTCAGTTTTCTAACTTACCTCGCCTTTCTTCTTCTGATGAGGAGCAGGATCAGGCAGATGAGCACCATGATGAGCAGCTAGAAGATCAGCAGTATGGGCACTCATATGAGCCATTCAGTCAGTACCATGGGTACCCATAGGGGTAGCATTTTGAGGAGCCCCCAAGGCAGGAGGACCTTGGTGTAGAGATTCACCCTACAGAGGCCGATCCACAGGTTTAGGTAGCTTTGCTTCGCACATATTCCAGGAGACCGCGTCCTTCGACGGATCAGCCAGGGCCTTCTACATCAGCTGGGGCAGTACCTCCATGACGTTTAGCACGCTTCACTTCGCACACCCACGTCATCAGACGTGCCCGCGTTGACTCCGACAGTGATGAGTGATCTCTCTTCTTTTTCTTCTCTTTTTGGTACTTGATGCCAAAGGGGGAGAAAATTAGAGGGGTCAATAGTTTTTCGACGCCATATGATTCTTCGTTGCTGCGCTTATGTTCAGATCCGATGAGAGTAGTTGTCAGGTTGTGAGTTTGAGAGTCGCTCAAAACTCTATTTTATGAAATTATGCTACTTTGTGACTTTATTTGCTTCGGATATGGACATGTATTCATGGTTATCATTTTTAGTTTGTCATATTCTGAGTTTAAATTGTTTTATATTCATATGATCTATAGTAGAAATCTGATTGCTACCTGACTAACATAGTCAGGACGGCAGTGCCGCCCTATTTGGCTGGTAGTGCCGCCCTCTGTTGTATCAGCCAGAATCTTGTGTGCTTGAACTGATATAACCTATCATATGCATCATGTTTATTCCTGTGACACTTTGTTCAGCACCCCACAGTAGGCATGGATGTAGGGGGAGGTTCCCATCACACCTAAAATGTGAATCTTGGCCTTTTATACCAGTTTGAGAATTCAAATCTCTATTCATAGATTTAGGGGGAGGCTCCTACATCCATGATTCTAAAATCTCAGTTTAGATTTCATATCATATGTAAGCTCTAATTGGGTTTTCATCAATTACCAAAAAGGGGGAGATTGTAAGTGCAATCAAGCCCTATTGTGGGTTTTGGCGTTGATGACCACCAAATTAGAGGACTAATGAGGTTCATCGAGATGACAAGCAGGGAATCAAAGAATGAGGATGATGTATAGGTTACAGGTGTCCTAATTATGAAAGGTGGCTAGACCCAGCTCAAAAGAGGTTTAAATTCTTTTATGTTTTGAATTTGAGTTTAGGGAAAGCCATACTATTAAGAGGGATTTTAGGACAGTTGGTCAACTATTGAACCAGATGCTCAAATTCACAGATCTACATAATCTCACCTAGTCAAAACAGCCAACTAAATTTCAGATCATGTCACCTGTTTTGGCTAGGGTGGCAGTGCCGCCCTGTTAAGAGCGGTAGTGCCGCCCTAAACTGACCGTTGGACTCGGGGGGTATTTATACCCCTCAGGCCCGGCCCACAACGGTCATCTTCTTCACTGAGTCACTCTGCTCAAAAACAAACAGAACCAAAGCTCATCCCTCTCCTCCATTGTTGCTCCTCCATCCCTTAAGCAAATCCTTGATTCCAACCATCAAAACTTGAGAGAAAAGGCAGCAAAACTCGATTGGAGAGTAGATCCACTGATTCCCAAAGTCTAAGAGAATTTGGTTCATGTTTGGCCGGCGGTTCTAGGGTTTGTTACTCTTGGAGCTTGCTCCTAGCCGGCTAGGCGTCGCCCTTGTGCTTGCCAACTTGTGTGGCAGCCTTGGGAGGTTTGTAACCTCATTCGAAAGCTAAGAAATCACCCCTCACTTCAAGAGTTCACTCTCTTGATTTGAGAACGAGGGTAAGGCAAGCCTTTGTGGCAAGCTCAAGCCTTTTGTGGCTTCCTCAACAACATGGACTTAGGCAAACCTTAGTGGTGAGCTGAATCACAGGATAAATCTTGTGTCTTGCGTGCTTCGTCTTTATTATACTTGCTGTTTACTTTGGCGCTAGCTGTTGTAAGGGTTTAGTTGCTCGATTTACATTTGTGTGAAGTTTCTATGGTATACAGTCGTCGAACTAGATCTTGAAGTTATATTGCAGGATTAAGCAGCTAGTGGAGTCAGGTTCATATCTGTTAAATCTCAACTGTGTTAGATTATTTTTTTGTAGAGCGGCAGTGCCGCCCTATAAGGCCGGTAGTGCCGCCCTTTGTTCTAACAGAGTTTTGAGTTGAATTTTTATAGGCCTATTCACCCTCCCCCCTCAAGGCCTTCTTTATCTTCCTGTAGATCCTACACCTCCTCGATGCGTTGCGCCACTTCAGAGGGGGGAAGCGCTCCCTCGGCGAGCGCCATCCCCTCGAGCGACGCTCCAGGCACCATCAGATACAGGGGAAGCGTGCGACTCATCAGCGGCGCCACCCTCCGTGTGTGATAGGCGCCGATGATCCCCGACCCCTTCAAGCCCCTCTCCTTCAGAATTCAGATGGCGGCGAGATGGTCCTGGATTTTCTTCTTGTCTTTATCTGGGACACCCCACTTCCATGGCTCCAGGACTCTTCGACAATGCACCTGGAGAACGCTGGCAAGGGGGTGGCTGCATCATCCTTGACATAAAACCAAAGCAAATGCCACCCCTTATTGGAGGTCAATAGATGCAACGACGGGTATTCCTTTACCCAGTTGTTGCGGAGATGAATGCCGGCACATCCCACCGGCACGCTCAGCTCTTGCCTCTTCTCCCGCTTCTTCAAGAGGGTGACGCCAAAGAAATATCACCACAGGTCGAAGTGGGGACTAATCCCCAGGAATCCCTCACACAGGGCAACGAATGTCGCAAATGTGTTGCACTCTGTTGGGGGTAAGATGTTGCAACTCCACCTTGTAGTAGTGCAGGAAGCCCCGAAGAAACTTGTGGGCGGGTATGGCGAATCCCCGCTTGTGGAAGTGAGCGAAGGATATGACATACCCTTCAGGCAACGACGGCGCGTCCTCATTGTCGGGCAGCCACCACTCCTCAGCGGCGGTCCACGGGCAAAGGAGGTTAGACAAACGAGGCCCTCTAGGCACCGAAGGGTGATATCGGATCTGCACCATGACTCCATTGAACGATTGGGAGGGGTGGTTGGATGCGAGCTTGACGGCGGCTGTGAAGTGGGTACGGGAGGCAAATGCGATTGGCGGTGGAGGTTGTAGATGCAAAGGCGAGGAGGCAAAGTACGGAACCCTAGGTGTGAACCCCTTGGTTTTATAGGGGCGACGGATGCAAGAAGGGCAGCCGTCCGCCTAGATCTCCGTGCCTGCCATGATACACCACCACATCGCGGGATATGTGTCTGCGATCCCTATCCTTTCCCATCAAAGTCACGCCGGACGTTTCACCTTCTCGGACAGATCAGGACACTTTTCCCACATAGGGGATATGAGTCAAAAAACATTTCTCCGGCCCGCCTGGGCCTAGGAGTTTGAGGGCTAGCCTAATAGTTTCGACAGTCGTCCCAATGAGGGATGGGCCTGCGAGCGGCCAAAACTCATGCGCACAAGCCTCAAGGGAGTCTCGATCCGCAATCGAGTCTCAACCGAGCGGACCCTAGACGAATCCCCACGAACAGGATACCAGGGTTTCCTTTAACTATCCAGTTGTTAAACACCAAATCTCACAGCCATACCCACGAAGGGTCCGAATTACCCCCGGGCGATTCTATCCAAATCACTCGGTGGCTTGGGGGCCACACCTTACGGGTGCGCTCGCACGCACCCTATGGCAAATTAAAATACCCCTCAGGCGATTCTATCCGAATCACCTAGGGGCTCGGGGGCTACACCCATTAGATGCGCTCGTGTGCACCCTCTGGCAAGTCAAATCACCCCCAGGTGATTCTATTCGAATCACCCGGGGGCTCGGGGGCTACTGTCGGGGACCTAATACTGGGGTACCCAATGAGGTGGAGCTAATAACCATCAAACGTTGATGCTTCCAAACAGACAAAAAACACAACTACACTTCTTGCCCACATGACCGAAGGTTGGCCACGCCTCGCCTAGCCCCTGAGGGTTGGCTCTGCCTCGCCCGACCCCCGAGGGCTAGACTCTGCCTCACCCGACGTCTAGGGTGGACACTGCCTCGCCCGATGGCCGAGGGCTGACTCCGCCTCACCCGATGTCTGGGGGCGGGCTTCACCTCACCCAACGTCCGAGGGTTGGCTCTGCCTCGCCCGATGTCTAGGGGCAGACTCCGCCTCGCCCGACGACCAGGGACTGGCTCTGCCTCGCTCGACGACTAGGGACGGGACTCGCCTCGCCCGACCTCCTAGGGCTGGGCTCTGCCTCGCCGAACGACTGAGGGCTGGCTCTGCCTCGCCCGATGTCCCAAGACAGACACCGCCTCGCCCGACGGTCGAGGGCTGGCTCCGCCTCACTCGACGTATGGAGACAGGCTCTACCTCACCCGATGTCCGAGGGCTGACTCTGCCTCGCCCAATGACTGGGGATTGGCCTCGCCTCGCCTGACCCCCGAGAGCTGGGCTCCGCCTCGCTCGACGTCCCGGGATAAGCTCCGCCTCGCTCGACGACTGCACCCTGCTCCTTCATAATGACGAGCATAGGGTAAGATAGGACATTTGAGTCAACCACAGTACCGAGGACCATGCCCTACACGCCTGCAGGAAAGTACCGTTAGGATACGACGGGACAGGCACTTTAAGCCCTTCTAGGCATGACAGAGCCCGAACAGTGTTGTAGGCGCCGACTTTTGTCTTACAGTGTTGTGGACACCGCTATCAGCCCTCGGGCGTGGATCCTACCATAAGCATATGACAACCACTACAATCCAGGAAGCAAGTCACATCATCAATAGTAACGGACATATGGTCACTTCCCCGTCAGCTCCCCATAGGGTCACGGCTCGATACCCTGGCACGCCGCATCGTCCACTAAAGTAGGATGGGACGTGACCACTAGCTGATCGAAGCTAGAGCACGACCCTATCAAGATCAATAAACATGCTATCCCTGGCACCGTCTGCCATATCAGCAGGGCAGGCTCAAGGGAAAAGGAAGACCCGCACCTTCGAAGGACCCTCTATACCTCTAGTTTTTCTTTTTTCTTCCATCCGTAATCCCTGCTCCCCCTTGATCTATAAAAGGGAGGGCGGGGCACCCCACTAAGGGGACGGATCGATTTCACACACAACACATTACACAACACACAGCCAAGCAGCAACCGAGCTCTTGGCATCCTTTCGACCTTTGCATCAGAGACTTGGGACATATCCCTCTCTCGACCGTTTGTACCCCCTACTATGAACCTTCTTCAGTGCTAATAACACGAGCAGCAGCAAACTGGATGTAGGGACATTCTGCCCGAACCAATATAAACCTTGTATCTTTTAGTACACCATCCGGGCCTAACGCGCAACAAATACAAATTTACTAGTTGGTGTTTATTCGAAACACCGACACATATGCATGTTGCAAATGTTTCATTTGGATGTTGCAAAAGTAAATCGGGACGTTGTATATGTTGCAATGATTATACACGTATGTTGTAAGTGGCTGTTCTAAATTTTTTATCTGTTTTTTCAGACGTATGTTGCAAATGTGTTTATTTGGATGTTGCATATGTTTCACACATATGTTGCAAGTATTTTTATTTAGATGTTGCTTATGCTTTGCAATGGCTTTTCTAGTGTTTTAGGTTCTTCAGCAAGTGTTTCAGATGCATATTTCAAGTGTTTCATCTATATCTAAATATATGTTGCAAATGTTTTATCTGGATGTTTCAAAAGTACATCGGGTGTTTCATCCCCCTCCTCGCCTTTTGTTGCCTTGCCTCGGTGTCTCCTCCTCCTCCTGGCGCCGGCTAGGCATCCACCGCCCCTCCCCCTCTTCTCGATGTTCCAAATGTTTCAGTTCATCTGGATGTTGCAAGGACTATATAGGTATGTTTCAAGAGTATACTATATATGTTACAACAGTCGGATGAATGTTGTAGAGGATATGAGACGTTAGGACGGAGAAATGGTCGTGGCCAAGACAGAGCGCGGAGGATGACGGGGGAGCAACAGGGATGGCGTTGTGGCGAGGGGAGGAGCGCGGCGCGGCGGGGGAGGGGGGGAGCGCTGCAGGCTGGACCTGGTCGCTGGCGCAGCCAAGATGGGATCGAGTCACAGGTGGCTGGACCCTGTTGCTGTCGCGGGCGGTCGGACGCTATTCGCTGACGTGGGATCTGACGTGAGCGTGCGGGCGTATAATGCGATATAGGTGCAGGCTTTGGAGCAGCATCCAGACGGGGCTGACGTGGGATCTGACGTGAGCGTGCGGGCGTATAATGCGATATAGGTGCAGGCTTTGGAGCAGCATCCAGACGGGGCTGTCGACGTCCGAACGTCAGCCATTCCTTTTTTTTTAAAGACCTACGCATGAAACTTGACTGACATGAACATAAGATCAGAGCAAGTTTACAGTGCTTGAGGCTATTAGTTGTGGGAGGAGAAAAAATTCTAGTGCTGATAAGTGATGATCGTAATAGGCGTCGCACCCAGGCTTCTCGCCGACGTCGCCATGCCTGACCTGTAGCCTCGAAGTCCTCGCGTCGCGCGTCACCATATATTATAAAACTTAAAACAAATGACGACCACGATGGGACTCGAACCCACAATCTCCCGCTCCGGAGGCGAGCGCCTTATCCATTAGGCCACGCGGTCGTATTGTGCACATGCTGTGTAAGAGATCTTATGAAAGCGTCCGGAACATAGTTACACAGAAACCAGATATATTTTCTTTGTTTTACAAACTGCAAAATTCGAGCAATAGGAGGAACCAATCCCCGGCAACTATAAGCACATGTGAAATGTGATCATGTCCTACTAAGAGCGTGGCGCAAATAGGAGAGCTTCCCCTTCTCATTTTTCACAACAAAGGCACGACATTTGCCAGTCATACGGGCTCGGTGGCTCATGAGTTAGCAAAAAGCGCATGAGCCGAGGCTATCAGGTTCAGCTACAACCAAAGCTAACCAGCTGTCCCCCCTCATATCTAAAATGAATAAAATATGAACCAATCGCAAATTCTGATAACCAAAAAATACTTCTCATGCAATCTCACCACATTATCTAAGGGCAAAACTAGAATGATGCATTCAAGTCACATATGATCTGATACAGAAACACAAAAAAAGAGAAACAAACATGATCCATGTTCTAATCATACATCAGTTGGCAAAATGGAAAGAGCCCAAGCGCTGCTATTCTTCCTTCTTGGTAGCAACCTTGTTGCCAGACTTCGCCGGCGATGAGAACAGTGGATTGTATTTGTGGTGTTTCATCACCATGAGCATAACAAAGGTGTTCGCAGCCAGAAACACGAGGCCTGCAACCCAGAGCTGCACAAAAACGTTTCGGCCCTTGAATTCCAGCAGGTAAGCCCACATGAGCCAATGCAGTTGGGACCCCATCCACAGTAGCACACAGGCCAGACCCTTCCACTTAAGTTTCATGCTGCTCCAAGGGAGGATGAGGGGCAACAGGCAGAAGAACCACACGAAGTACTGTGCCGTCATCACCTGCTTGTTTAACAAACTGACAGTAACTACCTTAAGGCACTAAGTGTAAAAGAAATATCAAATGTATGTTTGAGTAACCATGTACCTTGTTAAAAGCAACGAATGCAACCGTCTGAAGAAACATGCAGAATGGAAGATCCCTAGAGAAGCGTAGAATGAGTGCCAGTTGCACGATCAGTTGAGGAAGAAACGAAGCAAGCCTCTGAATACTTGAGAACCCTTGCTGATGATGTAGATATATGTGGTAGAAATATATCGAGAAATTGTGCCTTGGGTCGGTACGAGTAAGATGGTAAAGTAATGCTTCATTTAGGAAGTCCCACCCATAAAGATAGAAGAAAATACCAGTCCAGGCAAAGAACATAGATCCAGAGAGTAATCCAAACAGGATGGCATTTCTGCATATCAAGTTTAAAAGGAAACCCCATACAGTGGCTAGGAATGATGTTGGTTCTTCTGTTTGACTGACTTTGTCATTTTGCAACGGTTGTTTGGACCTCCACATTGTAAGAGTAGGCCTACCAACAGGACCAACATAGCCCTTGCCAAGAACTATTACAAAAGGAATCGCATATATGATTGGGTATATTCTGAAGTGCACAATAAGCCCATACCAGAAAGCTGCCTGCAACACTCTACCTGCAAAAGACACTTAAACTGTAACATACCAATGTTAATCTATCCAGCAATTTTTTAAAGGCAATCTTTCTTCCTAGATCTGAGATGAATAACAATTCTTCATGATATTATTCGATGTAACTGCAAAGTAAATGACTTTTTTTTTTTGGGTGTGTGTGTGTGTGGAGGTTCCAGAACAAGCAAGTGGTACAACCAGCAAACCATATGGTTGAAAGAATGTTAACATTTGACTTCATGAACTAAATAGTGACAAACACCTTTGGATGAGTTTGGCTGGGCCTAAACTGGGACCATCCACGTGGATGGGCCAGGGATCTTATCCATTCAAAAAAGACCTTAATGAACAGAGCAATAAAGCCGAACATGAATTAGTAATTAGTAATGTCTTCAAGGAGAAACAACTACACACAGTGCATATAAGAAGATGAATATTCCAAAATTCAGTGGTCGAACCCCGATTATATGTCCAAAAAAGTGGCATAACTAGTACTTTATACACTTCAAGACCAAAAGAAATCACTAAGTTCAGATTTCACTGACTATGAGTGCATAAGTGTGTACTGTATTTCATTGCATGAGCAAAACTGAACTTTGCAAATGCATGAGTGGGAAGAGAGCTGTTAGCACAGGACAAACTGAGAATTTGCAGTTCAGCTACATATATAATGAGGTTGATCTAACAATGTAGTATAAAATATTGGCTATCAAAAACAAACAGAAGATGTCTGAGACAATGCATAAGTAAGCCACGGATACGAATAAGTTAAATACTGTGTATAGAACAATCATATGCATATCCTATGTTGATATGAAAAAAATTAAAAACAAACACAGTTATAAAAGCATACATTAGTCCATGAGAGCACAAGCTGGGACAGTTTTAATGGTCCTATCACATTCCACCATAGCAACTTTACAAAGGTAGCAATAACTGAACAAACAGCATAAGAGATTCAGAGCTTACACCCTTCATCAAACATATGAGAATCCAGAGCATGACTGCGCAGACTATTGGTTCGCAGTTTCCTCTTGTACCAATGGTGAATGTGAAGGGATTGAACAGCCAAGCTATCACAGACCACATCCGCATTTTCTCAGGAATTCCTCTTAGTTCGAGAATGGTGTCTATGAACAACCCTACAAGCAAATCTGCAGAACAAGAGCATTCATACAAGACCATCACAAACTTTATCAAGGTAGTTACACAAAGAAGAATGTCTTATTACAACTCAGTAGTCCCAAAGCCACGATAAATCCTAGTAGTTACTGATTCAGGATCAAAAACCCCCTTCCTAAACCAAGTGCAATTGTAAATGTGACCAAGAAAATGAAAAAAAGGGCGTACCCAGTGCAGAAAGCTCCCGCTCTGTGCGGGGTCTGGGGGGAAGGGTGTGACCAAGAAAATGAAAGTTTACTGTGAATCTAAATGCTACACCCTATCATTGCGAATAAAGATCACAAGCCGAATATATAAGTGAATGAAATGGATAAGAACTAACGCACTGAAGTCTCATACATCAATTCTCAATTAGGAGTACGTTACAGAAACAAACCCAGGCATCTCGAGCGCCCAACATAAATGAACCGTAGATCAAGCACACTGCGTTCCAGAATCCAAATATACTTACAAAGATCTACGGAAGCAAACGGTTCTAAAAACAGCAGCAGTGCGTGAGCAGAGCAGGCTACCTGCGGCGGAGAAGAGGAGCTTGCCCCAGGCAGCATGGAGGAGTGAGTTCGGGAGAAGCAGGAAGGCCAGGATTGGAGAGTAGCGGTAGGTCGCGCGGGCGAACGGGGAACCGCCGGCGGCCACAGAGGCGGCGGCGTCGGAGAAGACGAGGTAGTCGACGTCGGTATAGCGCACCTCGAGGTGGGCATCCTGCCACTCCCCGAACACCACCAGTGCCAGCCGCAGCGCGGCGGACACAAGCACCACGCGCCGGAGAGTCACGCCGGCGGCGGAGGCCATCGGGTGGGGGTCGTCGCCGGAGCTGGGATGCCGGGCCGTGAGATGCGCAGGGCAGTTGAGTAATTTCTGCTCGAACTTTGTGGTCACGAAGGCGCACTTCGGCCCTTCGATTCGAAACGAACGGCTTCGATGGTCCGATCTGAGGGAGCGGCAGCAGGTCCTGGCCCCACATGTCATCTCCCACTTTCCGGAAAACCCCCCGAAAGACCGTTGATTTTGCGTCACCTTCCCCATGGAGAGACGGGAGGAAGCGGATTCCATCCACATCTTCCGTCTACCCCTTTTCCCACGCACCCGCCACGCGGCGCCGCCCGAGCGGGACCATGGCGTCGCCGTCCATCCCCGCCGCTCTCCGCCACCCGCACCTCCCCGCCGGTGGAGGCCTTCTTTTCCACTCGTCCGGGGATCCAACCTCGCGCTCCGCGCTCTCGTTCAGGCAAAACTTTCTTTCTCCATCTAGTTTCTGGCACCGCGCCGTGAAACTTTTTGGTGTGTTGGTCGATCCGGTCGTGGTTAATTTTGGTTGCTTTTGTTCAGCTGCCCTTATACTAGAAACGTTTGTTGTTGCTGCATCAAATGCAACATGTAGTTTCCACTTGGAAAAATAAAATGGCTGGCCAACTATTTGCTCCTCGTGCTTAGCAGTATCAGAAGGATCCATGTCTTGGAATTAGGTAGATGGATTGTGTCTGTTCGAAATTAAACAATTCAGTGGATGAATCATTAAATCCCATTACCTCATCAATGATTGTAGCCTGGTCGATTGCTTGCACTGAAAGAATCGAATGCTTCACCTTTTAACCTCTTTGTGTCAGTGATTAGCTTGCTGAGCACCATGTGTGTTTGTGGATTATTTAACCTCTAATCTCTATGTATTTCTGTAAAGTGATGTTGCAGTGATAATACTTCGCTTCTCTTCTTGTTTAAGCAGGATAGGAGACATGCCAATGAGAAGGTGTCAGACAGATGTTGGTCCAGTTCTGGCTGCAAGGAGTCCTGGTTTGGGCAACGTTGACAATCTCCATCAGGTGCGCACTTGCAATTTCATTGAGTTTTTTTGAGTATTTAGTTGAATACTTGAATTGCCATATAATGAAGTTTATCTTGACGAATTGTTTTTCGTGGGCATGTGCTGTAGAGTTCAAACTTGTCTAGGAGCTGGGATTTGAACAGCCAGATTGATGATGACCGCGATGTACTCATAGAATGTAGGGATGTTCATAAGTCATTTGGTGACAAACATGTATTAAGAGGTGTCAGTTTCAAGGTCAGCCCTTCTCTTTCCACTTTCATTGATATATGTTTTTCATGACTTGAATCAGAACCAGTGATTTCCTTAAGTATCAAGAAGGTGGCACGAGTCATGTAATTCTCAATCCCCAGTTGCAAAAGATTTGTAATTTGAATCTTATTTGATTCTTTTTTTTTTACTCACCTGTCACCACATTGCAGGCACTATGCATTCTGTCCACTGTTATATTTTGCTAGTCTGATGTTTTCATGACTCAGTAGATTTGGTTTGTTGTAGTTATGATTTAAAATAATGTTATATTCTTGTGTAGATTAGACATGGTGAAGCAGTCGGGATAATTGGACCTTCAGGAACAGGCAAGTCAACTATTTTGAAGGTTATGGCAGGGCTGCTAGCCCCAGACAAGGTTGTTCATCTTCTTAGTTTGCCTCTGTTACAACAGTGCATCATTACATTTTCGTTACAGCTTGGTCAACTGGAAGCTAAATGTGCTCTTTTTCTTTTTCTGTCTGCAATAACAAGCAGGGTGATGTAATCATTTGTGGAAAGAAAAGACATGGTTTAGTTAGCGACGAGGATATAGAGGGTGTCCGCATTGGTTTGGTACATATTGCTTGTATTTTGTTGCATCTGTACTAAGAAATGGCATGATTTCCTTATAGCTTCTTGTGCTTGAACATTCTGATATGGCATTGTGATACAGGTCTTTCAAAGTGCTGCACTTTTTGATTCTCTCACAGTTCGCGAAAATGTTGGATTCCTTTTGTAAGGGAACATGCCTGCCAGAAAGTCATTTTTTCAGTAATTGCTTCTGTTAAGCTTTCATCTCTGATTTATCTATTCTTTGCTTTAGATATGAAAATTCAAGCTTACCCGAGGACCACATTGGTAAATTAGTAACAGAAACTTTGGCTGCAGTAGGACTAAAGGTAAGTCAAGCTTCCATATTCATTTAGGTAGAGCACTTGTTCCCACAATAAGTTTAGCATTCAATTCATAAAGTATCTGTGTTTAAAATTTTGTTTCTGTCACAATGAGTACTTTGCACTTTGCATGATGGGAAACTTTTCTGATAAATTGCCAACTGTTATCTACAGATGCTATCTAACAGTAGACTAATAGCAGGCAGAGTAATCCTACATGTAAACAATGACAAGATGGCCTCTTTACTGGTCAAGAGCAAAACAAAAAAAAGGACTTGATATAAGATGCCTTTATGTTTGTCGAAACGAGAATTGCACAGCTTCTAAAACAAATCAGCAGTAGAGGAGCTGGTCTGCTGCAATCCATGAGTTACTATTATATCTTTTGAATTTAGAACTGTTTTATTTTGGAGGATGATAATTTATAATCAATCCTGTTCAATTGGGCATGAGCAAATGTTTGAGCATTTCTTGTAGTACTGTTGAATAAAACTTTATTGTTTCTTGTGCAGGGTGTTGAAGATCGTATGCCATCCGAGTTGTCTGGTGGCATGAAAAAGCGCGTTGCTCTAGCACGTTCGATAATATTTGATGATACAAAGGATGTAGTCGAGCCAGAGGTATTGATCATGAGCTAATAAGGCGTTTTCCTCTTTATTACCTGATACACTCTAATTTGGAAAGTCTGTTTCTGTTCTTAAGCCGACACTCCTCAAATTTCTTCCTTTGGTAGGTCCTTTTATATGACGAACCTACAGCTGGGCTCGACCCGATTGCATCAACTGTCGTGGAAGACCTTATACGTTCTGTCCATATGACTGGACGGGATGCTCTTGGTAAGCCAGGAAAAATAGCTTCCTATGTTGTTGTGACCCATCAGCATAGCACAATAAGAAGAGCTGTGGATAGGTAAGAACAAATACTACAAGTGTCACTCCATGGCCTCAGTTGTCTATTGCTAGTCTGGTATCTGATATTTGTTTTTCAGGTTGCTATTTCTTCACGAGGGGAAGGTAGTCTGGGAAGGAATGACACATGAGTTTACAACATCAACTAATCCAATTGTTCAACAGGTTATGCACCACAGTTTCTGCTGTTTTTTAAGCATGCTAGGAGATTAGTCTTTATCTAACCAGTTTTATCACCTGGCATTATCTTGTGGATTGCAGTTTGCATCTGGTAGCTTGGATGGGCCCATACAATATTTTTGAAGACCCAACCTAGTAGTGAATAAAGCATAGGTGTTTTATTACACCCTCTTACAGATCATCCCAACAAAATCTGGAGCATCAATAATCCAACAATATCTGGAGCATCAAGAATCCGAAATGGGCTCGCTGTGGTGGTTGGGAGATGTAAACGCATTAGGTTTGGCACTGCTCCATTGAGTTTAACAGGCATCTGCAGCAGCATCATTTGGTCACGTCACCCTCTATGCGCATAGTTGGGGTACCAGCTTGTCAAATAAGCGTTTAGTTTCTATACATCATTCTTTGGGGGAAACTGTGCAATCAAGCCAAAAGAAACTGCATTCTTTGGGAAAACTGCACGATCATGCGGAAAAAAAAAACCTTAGTAAACGCCCTTCTTTTTGGTCCTTCATGCGAGCCTGATGTAAATGTAACTGTAACGGTTGCCTATGTTGATTTTTTTTAACACTTTTTTAAAACTATTTTCAAATTTGACACTGTTTATTTTTTATTTTCAAATCAAACACTTTTGGCTGTGCCTTTTGTCGTGGCGCGGCCAAACAACTCTGTCGCGCCATGCTTGGCGGCGCGTGCTGACGTGGCAACGATCGGGACGTTGATCGATGACGTGGCCAGCTCTGTCGCGCCGTGGATCTTGGCTAGGCAAGGCCGAATGTCGCATCCTTCTCTTTCCTTCACTCTCTCCTCCACTCAGATCCGGTCGAGGAGTTACGCATCGCCGCGGCCGCCAGCCCCGCTCTCTCGTTGTTCTGCCCTCCCCTCTCTCCCTCCGCACTGCCCTCCCCTCTCTCTGCCCCCCTCTCCCCCTCCGCACTGCCCTCCCCTCACTCCCTAGAGCCAGCCGTCGTCTCCCCTCACCCCTGCTGCGTTCGTCAGCGGCCCCATCTCTCCATCCCTGCCTCCCTCTCATCCTTCCCCGCTCTCCCACCCTCTCCTAAGCCAGCCCTATCTCCCTCCCTCTCCTCTCTCCTGACCCGCCCCCATCTCCCTCCCTCTCCTCGCTGTTGGCCAGCTGTTGGCACTGTGCCGACCTTGGGGTGAGCCCAATCTTCCCCACAGCCATTGTCAAGGTAATTCATTCTCCATTGTGTAGCTTGATTCGAATGTTTGTTAGTTAGGGTTAGGATTTAATTTTTTTTTGACTGATTAGTTAGGGATAGGAATGTGATGAGATTGTTGTGGTTGTACTATAGTTTGTAGTTGTATATTTAGTTAGTTGTTTTTTATTATTACAGCTAGAATAGGTATTAATAATAGATTGGTTAGTATAGGTACTAATATTAATATAGTTAGTGTACGTAGTTATTATAGTTAGTCTAGTTTAGTTAGTTATTATAGTTATTTAGAATAGTTAGTATAGGTGTTAACATTAGATTAGTTTGTATAGTTTATTTCTTTTATATTTACTTTGTTTTTATGCACTAATGTTCTATCATATTATAGTACTCTTAATGTTTGTTCTAACACATCCATTTGAAATTTGAACTAGGATGGGAGATCATCATCCGTAGTACCACATTCTTAAGGTGCACTACGACAAGGACCACCGAGCCAAGCACCTGTCGGAGCTTCAGGAGGACTTGCAACCTCTTAGACTACACACGCACCAGCTGCACCGCTGGGACGAGCGATACCGGCCGTACATACAGCGTGCCAGTTTTCTTGAGATCGTCCGGGTCTTCAACACTGGGCTACCGATCCTCGACACTGCACTTCTCACTGCTGCTGTCGATAGGTATGATTTGATACACGTTTGGTGAAGTACAAAGCATTGATTTGTCTCATTGTTAAATTAAAAAAACTTCTTGTATTGAATTAAAAACCCACAGGTAGAGGCCAGAGACCCACACCTTCCACCTTCCTTGCGGCGAGATGTGGCAGAACCACCCGAGATAATGCACTTACGGAGGCGCTTGCCTTCCACTGACACTAAGCACCCTGAGAGCGAGCTACGTCGGCGGGTTCCGTCAGGCACACCCCAAGGGAGAGCCCGAAAGATCTACATTTTCCCCCAAGGATTCAATAATGAGAACGAGTTATAAAACTTAGTTCATTTCATACATCCAGAGTTCTCATAAATATATTATTACAGTACCAAATTCAGAGTGCGGAATATTAAACAGCGGAATAAAAATAAACACAAGTAAACATCTATCGATAATAAGCAAGGATCCGTCTCTGTCCACCAGAAGAATCCTTCACACAACGGCTACGTCTCAAGCAGTACCTGCAACAGGGGTAAATAAACCCTGAGTACACAATGTACTCGCAAGACTTATCCGACTAGTGGGAATAATTTTTCGACTCCAAAGGATATGATAAGCTTTATAGTTTGCTGGTTTCCTTTTTGCAGAAAGCAATACTATTAGTGAATCTTTATTTATCTTATTATTAGCAGTCACAATTAATTCATTATCTAGCCATTCTATGTAAGCCCCTTTTCTACTTTCAAGCAAGGGTTGAGCAAATAGTTCTATTTCATCACCTTTCATCTTTTAGTTCTTACTACGGGCTAGAGTTTAGACAAGTCGTACCGACACGGTGGTGATTCGTGAATCAATGTGCCCAGCTGGGTACCCCAAAACACACGCCCCGCTTGTACCTCAGGCACAAGCAGGACCAACCCACCACTCTCCTATCAAGGGGTCTAGGTCCTTGTCCAAACTTGGACTCCAAGCCCCTGCTCCTGAGTCCTAGACTCAGTGCAGTGCTTAGACCTCCACAATCCCCACCTCCAATTAGTCAGTCTGGAAAGAGCCGAAACCCACGACAAGAGAGCAACAAGCCTTCCCTATGGCCATACCCAAGTATGTGCTCGGGATAATAAATCTGTGACTTGCCTAGCGTCCATTGCAATGACCGGTCCTTAATCGACACAGACAGACAAAAAGTGTAACCAAGCTATGCCCCGTTGCCCGTAGGACACAACCTCTTATACCCACCAATACCCAAACCATATCCCTGTCTGGTCTCCATTTTTTCTTTCCACCAGTTTATCATGAGTGATAATAATCACCTATTGTGAGTAACGACAGGTTACTCACGCTACCGAAATCCTAAGCATAGCAGCTACTCGACCTATACTAGTAGGACCCATAGGTAGATATATTTATGCATGTAGTTTCCATGAAATGCCTATATCATAAATGCACATCATATATATATATATATATTATTAGTTTGCCGGTTTATAGTTTGCCGGTTTCCTTTTTGCAGAAAGCAATACCATTAGTGAATCTTTATTTATGTTATTATTAGTAGTCACGATTAATTCATTATCTAGCCATTCTATGTAAGCCACTTTTCTACTTTCAAGCAAGGGTTGAGCAAATAGTTCCATTTCATCACCTTTCCTCTTTCAGTTCTTACTACGATGCTAGAGTTTATACAAGTCATACCGACACGGCGACGATTTGTGAATCAATGTGCCCAGCTGGGTACCTCAAAACACACACCCTGATTGTACCTCAGGCACAAGCAGGACCAACCCACCACTCTCCTGTCAAGGGGTCCAGGTCCCCGTCCAAACTTGAACTTCAAGCCCTCGCTCCTGAGTTCCAGACTCAATGTGGTGCTTAGACCTCCACCATCCCCACCTCCAATCAGTCGGTCTAGAAAGAGCCGGAACCCATGACAAGAGAGCAACAAGCCTTTCCAGCGCCCATACCTAAGTATGTGCTCGGGATAATAAATCTGTGACTTGCCTAGCGTCCATTGCAATGACCGATCCTTAAACGACATAGACAGGGAAAAAGTGTAACCAAGCTATGCCCCGTTACCACAGGACACAACCTCTTACACCCACCAACACCCAAACCATATCCCTGTCCGGTCTCCATTTTTCCGTTCCACCAGTTTATCATGAGTGATAATAATCACCTATTGTGAGTAATGACAGGTTACTACGCTACCAAAATCTTGAGCATAGCAGCTACTTGACCTATACTAGTAGGACCCATAGGTAAATATATTTATGCATGTAGTTTACATGAGATGCCTATAACATAAATGCATATCATATATATATTCATTGATCACTCAAAAATAAGGGTTATGCACTTGGGCTTGCCTTAGACAAGCGGTGTGTCAACAAAGTCAGCAACGAATGGCTCCGGGGCTCCCTCCTATATGAGAATCTCCTCCTCGTACTCCTCAATAATTTCCTCGTAATTCTATTCGCCCGCAGGCACGAACTCTACCAACTCGTTATCTATATGCATGAAATGATGATGCAACACTTAGTAATACGGCAACAACAACTCTTAAAATACGAATACACCTATCAAGCTACTAAGCTAGTTCTACCGGCTAAGGTGCTAAGTTACCTATTGTTACCACTAACAGGCATGAAACATGACATGTATTATCTTAACAACTAAAGGCATTCTTACTCTAAATACTGATTTACTATATATACACTAAAACAAGGAGTACTAGCTACTCTATTTATCAACCTACTCAAGGGCTACAAAAATTACAGTGAGCACATAATAATCTAATGAACCTACTCTAAAAATTTCATGGCTAAAGCTATCACCAATTTGCCACAAAAATTCCTACAAATATTAAGCTAAATAATACTAAGCTCTCCTAAATGAATTAACGAATCTATCATTATCACAGATAACTGTAAACTAACTACACCAACAGCTAGATAGCATTTTTGTGAACCTAACAAATTTTGTTTCACTATTTTTGGACATCTACAGAAATTACTATAATTTTTTAAAGTTCAGCTCAAAACTAAATTGAATAAACCATTACCAATTCACTGGAAAAAGGAAATTGGAATCCACCGCACGGCCCACTACACGTGGTGCAGCCCACGTCCACTCAGCGTGCATGTGCTCACGCTCCACCGACGCGGCCCACGTTGGGGCACGGCCTAGCCGAGCGACGACGGCCCGCGATGGGAAGGCCCCCACGCACGCCGACGCTTATGCAAAAGAGCCCTCGGCTTTCAACCAAATGGACCCACAGTCCTTTCTACTATTTCCATCTCTCTTACGCTCTCACACCCCCCCCTCGACTTACTTCGAATTCCCGTTCCAAAGTCCCTGACCAGAACTTATTAGAGGTCGTGGCATCTCCGGCAAAACACCGATGAGCACAGACCTCCTCGGCAACAAATATCACCACCATGACACTCTTCATCACAAGCGCAGTCGATAGAGGTATAAAACACCATGATTGGTGCCGCACAGAGCCGTGGTCATGCACCACGGTGGGGTTTGGCCATGGTGACACTGACGCCAGCGAAAACGTCTAGCCCAACACTACCATCACTACCTAGACTCCATGCCTAGAGTACTGATAATATTCTAGAGGTCCTAGATATACCCATTCTACTCCCAAATGAGCCAGCCACGGACACAGCATCTACACCACATTTGTCGAAGGCGGCCACGCGCTCCAGCGAGCCTCGGCCCTAACCGATTCAACCATCTACCCTAGGAGTAGGAGGCCTCACTAGAGACTCGGCAAGGTGGTTGGCCACGTGCGTGGGGTTGCTCTGGTTCACGGCAAGCGTGGCGATGGTGTTCTCGGTGACTCGCTGCACCCTAGGTGAAACTATTTCATAGGAGGGGCAACCAAGTCAAGGAGACACAAAAGCACCGCTCAATTGAGACAAAGGGGCAAGGAACAACGCCCTAGCCGAGCACCCACACCGACGGCCATGGTAGACCACCGCGAGGGAAATGCTCCATAGTACCTCACTGGAGGATGAAAGCTCGTCGAGTCGACTCCAAACACGAGCTTACCACCAGAGCTAGTTGGGAGCACAGTTAATTGGACAGAGGTGGACGGTGCGAGGCCAATTAGGTGGGCGACATCATTCGGTCATAAGGTGGTCGATGGCGGGGGAAACCTCAATTTGAAGCCCGACATCATATGGCTACAACAGTGGCAGGCTTGGCACATAGCTAGGCTCCACTTCAAGCTCTAGGCATACGCAATTACCGGGATGGGGCCAGGCTCTGTGGGTTGGCCGGCCGGCGCGACGCCATTCAAGGCGACTGTGATGGGAAGCACGGAGTGGCGCAGCCACTAAATGGAAGAGGACAATGGTGCGACAGATGATGGCTCCACGTGCGTGTATGAGGCTAGCATGACGATGTGCGACCGCAGCGCCTTGACTCGCAAGACGACGGCGGCCAGGCCATGTGACGGCATAGCGGGCGCGCGCAGCAGCGGCAGCGACAACGCGACGCAAGTGATGAGAGCGCACATGAGGTGACAACGTGATGCAGCATGCTGGCAATGATGGTAGCAATAGTGGCAGAGGGGCTAGTCTTGCCGGCCCCTAGCGTCCCACCGAGCACGGCGTGCGCGTGAGTGCGCGTGCGTGAGTCGCGTGCGTGGGCGTTGCATTGGTGATGCGGAGCCCGCATGGTGGTGCGCATGTGTGTGTGTGTGGACAAGCAGCGATGTCGGGCTGAGGCATGGTGACCATGCCCAGATGTTGAAACCAGCGGTAACATGCCATGCACGATTTTTAAAGCGCCCCAAAAATCCAACTCGATGCTTCAATTGCTAAACCACCTATTTTACACTCGAGATGGCATGTTAGGCTACTAAAACAAGCCCTAAGACCATACCATTACTTAACCCAATTCTCCGACAAAAATTGTCAAACTTAGCTGTG
This sequence comes from Miscanthus floridulus, assembly GCF_019320115.1. NCBI lineage: Eukaryota > Viridiplantae > Streptophyta > Magnoliopsida > Poales > Poaceae > Miscanthus > Miscanthus floridulus. The sequence goes on from NC_089582.1 coordinate 61,508,954, forward strand.
TCAAAGCATATTCCGACTTAGGAAATCCGACTAAGTCTCGATCGAATTCGCGTCGAATTCGATTTCCAAGCCATTCGATACGCTAGCTAGTGAATTCCTTTCGTGACCTCAAGTTTTTCATCATCACCTACATGTTTTGTACTACAAACTTTATTAAAGTCCTGTATATGCATTCTATAGTATTCTTGTTCAATAAAAATTAGTTTAAAACCCTAAGTGATGTAACGCGACATTGAAATGTAACTTTTGTTTCATGTTTTCGTCGATCGTTTCGAGTTACAGGAATTGATTTACACACTATTTTACATACACTATCACATAAACATGATGCCCATGTAGTGTTTTAGCATAACTTTACAATGTAACACCGAGGGTGTTACCAATCTACCCCCCTAAAACAAAATCTTGTCCTGAGATTTCATGTGTCTAGTGTGAGAGAAAAGATAAGAATTACATTTCAATGTAGACAACTACCTCGGTGAACCAGAAAGAAGATGGGGGTAATGCTTCAAGATATAGCTCTCTTGTTCCCACATGGCTTCATCCTTCGAGTGGTTTTGCCACTGAACTTTGTAGAATTTTACCACATTGTTCCTTGTCACTCTCTCCTTTTCATCCAAGACCTTGAAGGATGCTCAATATATGTCAAGTCAGGCTGGAGGGGAAGCCCTTCAATTTCCATAGCTTCATCAGGTACCCACAAACATTTCTTCAACTGAGATACATGGAATACATCGTGTACCACCGATAAAATATCTGGAAGTTGGAGACGATAAGCAACTGGGCTACACTGCTTCAAAATTTTGTAAGGACCCACGTATCGAGGAGTTAGCTTGTCATGGACACCAAACCGATGCACCCCTCTCATAGGAGACACCTTGAGGTACACATAATCCCCAACTACAAACTCAAAGGCCTTCTTCGCTTGTCTACATAAGCTTTCTGTCGGCTCTTAGCTGCCTTCAAATGACTCTAAATAATGCTGACTTGCTCTCGAGCTTCTTTAATGAAATCAGGCCCAAAGTATCCACGATCTCCCACTTTAACCATGTTCAGTGGTGTCCTACATTTCTTCCCATATAGAGCTTCAAAGGGTGCCATACGAATGCTTTCTTGATAGCTATTGTTGTAGGAAAACTCAGCTTAGTTCAAGCATCTGTCCCACTTCTCCGGAAAAGAAATGGCATAAGCTCTCAACATATCTTCTAGTGCCTAGTTTACCCTTTCTGTTTGGCCATCAGTCTGGGGGTGATAGGCTGAATTGTGGAGGAGACTAGTACTAAGACACTCCTGGAGTTGCTCCTAGAAGCATGAGATAAAAATTGACCCTCTATCAGAAACTATAGTAAGGGGGACTCCATGTAGGGTCATAATCTGGTCCAAATACAACTTGGCATACTTTCTGGTAGGATATTTAGAATTCACTAGGAGAAAATGAGCTAACTTGGTAAGGTGATCCACAATGACCCAAATAGAGTTATAGCCCTTGGATGTGCGGGGTAAACCCACAATGAAATCCATGGAAATATCTTCCCATTTCCACACAGGAATGGGCAAGGGCTGCAAATATCCTAGAGTACGCATGTGGTCGGCCTTAACTCTCCCACAAGTGTCGCACTCTGTGATGTACTTGGTGATGTCCTACTTCATGTTGGACCACCAATACAAGTGGCGCAAATCATGGTACATCTTGTTGCTGCCAGGATGGATAGACAACTTGGAATAGAGAGCTTCATTCAAAATCTTCCTTCTAATCTCCTCATTCGATGGAACCACCAATCTATTCTTGTACCTTACTATGCCTTGCTCATCAATACTAAACAGAGGACCACGCCCTTCGGCAATCAATTTCTTGATGTGAGGAATTTCTAAAGTGTCTTGCCTTTGCTCTAGAATAATCTGCTCAATTAGTTCTGAAACTAAGGCAATGTGAGCCAGCACCTCTGCATGGTTGAGAGACAAAGGTGTTTCTTCAACCTAATATGACTTTCGTCTCAAGGCATCAGCTACCACATTGGCCATTCTGGGGTGATAATGTACCTCCAAGTTATAATCCTTGATCAATTCCAACCATCTCATTTGCCTCATATTTAACTCAGACTGAGTGAAGATATATTTGAGGCTCTTATGATCTATAAAATATATACTTTGTTGCCCAACAAATAATGTCTCCAAATTTTTAGAGCATGGACCACAACAGCTAGCTCTAAATCATGGGTGAGGTAATTCACTTTGTGCTTTTTCAGTTGGCGCGAAGCATAAGCTATCACACGCCCATCCTGCATAAGCACACATCCCAACCCCATCTTCGAGGCATCACAATATACATCAAAAGGTCTATCGATATCTGGTTGGGCCAAGACAGGAGTAGTGGTAAGAAGGTTCTTAAAAGCTTGGAAGGCTTCTTCACAAGCTGGGCTCCAAACAAACTTGGCATCTTTCTAGAGCAGCTTGGTCATCGACTGAGCTATCTTGGAGAAATCTAGGATGAAGCACCGATAATATCCAGCAAGACCAAGGAACTGACAAATCTGATGCACTGACTTAGGAGAACTCCAATTTAGCACATCTTGCACCTTGCTTGGATCTACAGAAATACCCTTTGGTGTCAGAACATGCCCCAAAAACTGCACTCGATCTTACCAAAATTCATACTTGCTGAATTTGGCATATAGCTTGTGTTCCCTCAATCGAGTCAGTACTATCCAAAGGTGTTGGGCATGCTCTTCCTTGTTCTTGGAATATATCAAGATATCATCAATGAATACCACTACAAACTTGTCCAACTCTGGCATAAAGACTGAGTTCATGAGATACATGAAAAATGTAGGAGCATTGGTGAGACCAAAAGACATGACTAAGTACTCATACAGCCCATACCTAGTAGCAAAAGTTGTCTTTGGTATATCTTGTTGTCTAATCTTGATTTGATGATAGCCTGAATGGAGATCAATCTTGGAGAACGCCTTGGCACTAGCTAGTTGATCAAACAAGGTATCAATACGAGGTAGAGGATACTTGTTCTTAATGGTTACTGCATTAAGAGGGCGATAATCCACACACATCCGAAGAGTGCCATCCTTCTTCTTCACAAAAATGGCTGGACAACCCCATGGTGAAGAGCTAGGATGGATGAATCCTTTTTCCAACAACTCTTCTAATTGTTTCTTCATTTCAGCCAATTCCTTTGAGGCCATGCGGTACGAGCATCAAGAGATAGGAGTAGTATCAGGCTCTAACTCAATGGAGACCTCCACATCTTGATCTGGTGGCAACCTAGGTAGATCTTTAGGAAAAACATCCTAGAACTCACATACCACAAGAATAGAGGCAAGATCAGGAGAAGCTTCAGCATGAGCAGCAACAGGTAAGGCTAGATCTAAGGGCATAAGAAGAGACATCCTATCCTTAGAAGAAGGAAGTCATAACTCCACAACTCTCTGCTTCAAATCCGAGACTACCCCATATACACGTAACCAGTTCATTCCCAGAATAGCATCAATGCCTTGCCCAGGCAGTACCATGAACTAGAGACGATAAGTGTGAGTGGCTAATACTAAGCCCACTGTGTCCATCCAAGTATTAACGCACAACTACACACCCAGAGTACTGATTCTATAGGCAAAAGGTATAGCCATAAGAGGTATATTGTGCCGGTGTGCAAATCCCTTGCTCATGAATGAATGTGATGCACCAGAATCAAACAACACATAAGCTAGATGGGAATCAATGGTGAACATACTAGCCATCACCGGTTCATTTTATAATATTTCCTCAGCCTCCATGAAATTAACCTATCCAGATCGGCTCACTGTCACCTTCTTCTTGATAATTATCCGCTTGATTAGCCTGGAGTTAGCTGAAGGCTGACCAGACTGGGCCGGCTGGTTTTGCGGACACTCCCAGGCATAGTGGCCTTCCTTGCCACATTTGAAACAAGCATCAAGCTTGTTCCCCTGTCCCAAACAAGGTGGGACCTGCTATCCCTGGGGCTGCTGATGTTGCACCTGCTGAGTAGGTACACGATACTGAGTGGAAGGAACCTAAAAAGTCTGCTGAAGCTGTCGAGATGAATGCCCACCCATAGACTAATAGGGCACCCGCCTAACAACCTGTACTTTCTGAGCATGGGGGTGACTAGAAGATCCAGTAGCCACCCACTTGCGCTTCCATTCTACCTGAGAGTCACGCTGCAAGCCCTCCATGGCGATATCAGCATTCATCATCGCCCCAAAGGTCTGATAGTTGCCCATATATAACTCCTTCTGCAACATGCAAGAGAGGCCATGATAAAAATGGTCTCTCTTCTTCTCATCTGTATCCACATGAGTCCTAGCATGCTACGACAAGTGGTTGAACTTGTTGACATAGTCCATCACGGACATGCTTCCTTGCCAAAGGTCCAGAAACTCTGTCAACTTCCTGTTTAGAACACCAGTAGCAACATAATACTCTCTAAAGGCCGCCGTGAACTCTTGCCAGGTCACCCGGTGATCCGTCAGTTGCATGGCATTGAATGTATCCCTCCATGCATTCTTGGATCCCAATAGCTATTGCGCCACAAAGCGCACCTTCTGCTCATAAGTTATGGTGAGCAGCAGAAACTTTTGCTCCAGAATGCGAAGCCACTGCTCCGCATCTAGAGGCTTAGCCATGGGCGTGAACATGGGTTGGTGCATCTTTAAGAAATCCTGATAAGAGTTGGGTCCCTCAGGACCGCAGGCACCACCCTCGTTCCTACCATTGCCTCCGTGGCCACCATGGGCGAAGCCACCGATAGCCTGTGCTAGCAGCTCCATGGCATAGGCTGACTCATGACGAGTAGCCAACATCTCCGCCCTCATCTCTGCAAGAGTCATCGGAGGTGGCAGTGGCGGAGGAGGAGCTAGAAGTGGGGCCTCATGGCTCTCCCCGTTGCCATGCTCATTGCCTCGACCACTTTCACCTTGGCCTTTGCTAAGACCGTGGCCCGCCTCGGCACTGGTGCTCCTGCAACCAGACCTCAGGTTCATCTGTAATAGATAGGAACCAACAGCTTAGGACAACCCTCCAGATCAGAAACAGGGGATTAGGGAAATGATAAGACATTTATTAAAGCATTCTTTTAGTTATCCTACCAATTTACTAATCCAAATTATACGTGTAGGGGGAATTTAGTTTTAGCAAGATTCTCTTATCATGATGCATGCATCGGCCTATACGTTCACTCAAGCCAGAATATAGCAGCATTCGTAAGAATTTTTAGCACATCGCACACTCACTTTCCGTATGCTAAACGATTTCTTACGCAACGTAAGTTAGTGTACCTACAGAAAACTGATTAGATAAAACCAATGCCGCTATCCTAGATAGACCATATTGCTAGGGCTTATACTTATTTACAAAATTTATCGCATCCTACTTTTTGCAAAACTTTTGTTGGTCACATTTAAGGTTTTTGGAAAAGAGCGATAAAACTCGTAAACTCATTATTGGCTCTGGTACCAACTATGGCAGAACCGCCCGAAATAACGCACTTACGGAGGCGCTTGTCTTCCACTGACACTAAGCACCCCGAGAGCAAGCTACATCGAGCGGGTTCCGTCGGGCACACCCCAAGGGAGAGCCCGAAAGATCCACATTTTTTCCCAAGGATCCAATAATGAGAACGAGTTGCAAAACTTAGTTCATTTCATACATCCAGAGTTCTCAGAAATATATTATTATAGTACCAAATTTAGAGTGCAGAATATTAAACAACGGAATGAAAATAAACATCAAGTAAACATCTATCAATAATAAGCAAGGATCCGTCTATGTCCACCAAAAGAATCCTTCACACAACGGCTACGTCTCAAGCAGTACCTACAATAGGGGTAAATATACCTTGAGTACACAATATACTCGCAAGACTTATCCGACTAGTGGGAATAATTTTCTGACTCCAAGGGATATGATAAGCTTTATAGTTTGCCGGTTTCCTTTTTGCAGAAAGCAATACCATTAGTGAATCTTTATTTATGTTATTATTAGTAGTCACGATTAATTCATTATCTAGCCATTCTATGTAAGCCACTTTTCTACTTTCAAGCAAGGGTTGAGCAAATAGTTCCATTTCATCACCTTTCCTCTTTCAGTTCTTACTACGATGCTAGAGTTTATACAAGTCATATCAACACGGCGACGATTTGTGAATCAATGTGCCCAGCTAGGTACCTCAAAACACATGCCCTGATTGTACCTCAGGCACAAGCAGGACCAACCCACCACTCTCCTGTCAAGGGGTCCAGGTCCCCGTCCAAACTTGAACTTCAAGCCCTCGCTCCTGAGTTCCAGACTCAATGTGGTGCTTAGACCTCCACCATCCCCACCTCCAATCAGTCGGTCTAGAAAGAGCCGGAACCCATGATAAGAGAGCAACAAGCCTTTCCAGCGCCCATACCTAAGTATGTGCTCGGGATAATAAATCTGTAACTTGCCTAGCGTCCATTGCAATGACCGATCCTTAAACGACATAGACAGGGAAAAAGTGTAACCAAGCTATGCCCCGTTACCACAGGACACAACCTCTTACACCCACCAACACCCAAACCATATCCCTGTCCGGTCTCCATTTTTCCGTTCCACCAGTTTATCATGAGTGATAATAATCACCTATTGTGAGTAATGACAGGTTACTCACGCTACCAAAATCTTGAGCATAGTAGCTACTTGACCTATACTAGTAGGACCCATAGGTAAATATATTTATGCATGTAGTTTACATGAGATGCCTATAACATAAATGCATATCATATATATATTCATTGATCACTCAAAAATAAGGGTTATGCACTAGGGCTTGCCTTAGACAGGCGGTGTGTCAACAAAGTCAGCAACGAATGGCTCCGGGGCTCCCTCCTATATGAGAATCTCCTCCTCGTACTCCTCAATAATCTCCTCGTAATTCTATTCGCCCGCAGGCACGAACTCTACCAACTCGTTATCTATATGCATGAAATGATGATGCAACACTTAGTAATACGGCAACAACAACTCTTAAAATACGAATACACCTATCAAGCTACTAAGCTAGTTCTACCGGCTAAGGTGCTAAGTTACCTATTGTTACCACTAACAGGCATGAAACATGACATGTATTATCTTAACAACTAAAGGCATTCTTACTCTAAATACTGATTTACTATATATACACTAAAACAAGGAGTACTAGCTACTCTATTTATCAACCTACTCAAGGGCTACAAAAATTACAGTGAGCACATAATAATCTAATGAACCTACTCTAAAAATTTCATGGCTAAAGCTATCACCAATTTGCCACAAAAATTCCTACAAATATTAAGCTAAATAATACTAAGCTCTCCTAAATGAATTAACGAATCTATCATTATCACAGATAACTGTAAACTAACTACACCAACAGCTAGATAGCATTTTTGTGAACCTAACAAATTTTGTTTCACTGTTTTTGGACATCTACAGAAATTACTATAATTTTTTAAAGTTCAGCTCAAAACTAAATTGAATAAACCTTTACCAATTCACTGGAAAAAGGAAACTAGAATCCACCGCGTGGCCCACTACATGCGGTGCAGCCCACGTCTGCTCGACGCGCACGCGCTCCACCGGTGTGGCCCACGCGGGGGCGCGGCCTAGCCGAGCGACGATGGTCCACGACGAGAAGGCCCGCGCACGCCAACGTTTATGCAAAAGAGCCCTCAGCTTTCAACCAAATGGACCCGCAGTCCTTTCTACTATTTCCCTCACTCTCTAACGCTCTCACAAACCCCCTGACTTACTTCGAATTCCCATTCCAAAGTCCCTGGCCAAAACTTATTAGAGGCCACGGCATCTCCGGCCAAACGTCGACCAGCACGGACCTCGTCAGCAGCAAATATCACCACCATGACACTCTTCATCACAAGCGTAGTAGATAGAGGTATAAAACACCACGATTGGTGCCGCATAGAAGCATGGCCATGCACCACGGCAGGGTTTGGCCATGGTGACACTGACATTGGCAAAAACGTCTAGCCCAGCGCTACCATCACTACCTAGACTCCATGCCTAGAGTACTGATAACATTCTAGAGGTCCTAGATATACCTGTTCTACTCCCAAACGAGCCGGCCATGGACACAGCATCTACACCACGTTCGCCGGAGGCGGCCACGTGCTTCAGCGAGCCTCGGCCCTGACCAATTCAGCCATCTACCCTAGGAGCAAAAGGGCCTCACCAGAGACATGTAGAATGGCCTGGACAAATTCATGAGGCTCGGCAAGGTGGTTGGCCACATGCGTGGGGTTGCTATGGTTCACGGCAAGCACGACGACGGCATTCTCGGTGACTCGCTGCACCCTTAGTGAAACTGTTTCATAGGAGGGGCAACCAAGTCAAGGAGACACAAAAGCACCACTCAATTGAGACAAAGGGGTAAGGAACGACGCCCTGGCCGAGCACCCACCCCGACGGCCATGGTGGACCACCATGAGGGAAATGCTCTGCAGTACCTCACTAGAGGATGAAAGCTCATCGAGTCGACTCCAAACATGAGCTAACCACCAGAGCTAGTTGGGTGCATAGTTAATTGGACAGAGGTGGACAGTGCAAGGCCAATTAGGTGGGCGACGCCATTCGGTCATAAGGTGGTCAATTGTAGGGGAAACCTCAATTTGAAGCCCAACGCCATACAACTATAGCAGTGGCAGGCTTGGCGCTTAGCTAGGCTCCACTTCAAGCTCTAGGCGTGTGCAATTACAAGGATGGGGCCAGGCTCTGCGTGTTGGCCTTGGCGCGGCTCGGTCGGCCGATGTGACGCCATTCAAGGCGACTATGATGGGAAGCACGACGTGGCACAGCCACTAAATGGAAGAGGACAACGGTGCGACAGATGACGGCTCCACGTGCACGTACAAGGCCAGCACGACGACGTGCGACTACAGCGCCTTGGCTTGCAAGACGACGGCGGCCAGGCCATGTGACGGCGCAGCGGGCATGCATAGCAGCGGCAGCGACGACACAACCCAAGTGATGTGAGCGCATGCGAGGTGACAACGCGATGCAGAGGCACGTGCACATGCTGGCGACAATGGCAGCAGCGGTGGCAAAGCGGCCAGGCTCACTGGCCCCTAGCGTCCCGTCGAGCGCGGCGTGCGCATGAGTGCGCGTGCATGGGCGCTGTAGTGGTGATGCGAAGCCCGCACGACGGTACACGTGTGTGCGTGCGTGGATGAGCGGCGACACTGGGCCGAGGCATGGCGACCGCGCCCAGACGCTGAAACCGGCGGTAACGTGCCATGCACGATTTTTAAAGTGCCCCAAAAATCCAACCGATGCTTCAATTGCTAAACCACCTATTTTACACTCGAGATGGCATGTTAGTCTACTAAAACAAGCCCTAAGACCATACCACTACTTAACCCGATTCTCCTACAAAAATTACCAAACTTAGCTGAGTCAAAGTGTATTCTTAGGAAATTTGACTAAGTCTCGATCAGATTTGCGTCGAATTCGATTTCTAAGCCATTCGATACGCTAGCTAGTGAATTCCTTTCGCGACCTCAAGTATTTCATCGTCACCTACACGGTTTGTACTACAAACTTTATTAAAGTCCCGCATGTGCGTTCTATAGTATTCTTGCTCAATAAAAATTTGTTTAAAACCCTAAGTGATGTAACGCGACATTGAAATGTAACTTTCGTTTTGCGTTTTTGTCGATCGTTTCGAGTTATAGGAATTGATTTACACACTATTTTACATACACTATCATATAAATATGATGCCCATGTAGTGTTTTAGCAAAAATTTACAGTGTAACACCGAGGGTATTACATGAGATGACTATCAAGATATAGGACGTGAAGATGATTCGGTGTCTGCGGTTGGGTCTTCCAGTGACTGGGGTCCTTGATAACGATCACCGGATGGACTTGGTGGAGTAGTTTTGTGGTAGAAAACCACCCAAAGACGAGGATGCTAAGAGAGCAAAGTAAGAATTTCTATGTTCCAAACATTTACCATTTTGACACCAGCACATGCAAGTCATTGGTTGGTCTCTTATATCACAAATATATGTTATGGTCAAAGTCTGTCGTTGATCTACATATTCTGCAAATTATTTTGTGATTTAAATGGAGAGTGTAGTACATAACTTTTATGATGCGTATTGTCTTTGTCTAATTTAATGTTTATTTTTGTTCCCTCGGCTCTCATTTAATTATCCTTCAAAAATTTCAAGAAAACATCCGGTGTTAGTTCAGTCTAGATAACAAAAAACTTTGGGACGCCGCTGCACCAGAGCAGGAGATCGAGAGGTATGTTAGGGTGTGGCTGTGGCACTTCTTAGGTGCCTTCCTGTTCCCCGACGCGTCAGGTAACACCATCAACTGGGCCTTCCTCAACATACTGAGTCAGCCATGGAAGAATATAGGAGCGTATAGCTGGGGCAGCGTGGTCCTAACATGGATCTATCGTCAGCTCTGAGTTGCCTACCGATGTAGTACAGGAGGTGCCAACCTATGAGGTTGCTCCCACCTACTACAGGTTTGGTGTTGGGAGCGATGGCCAGTCGAGAGGCCCGTTGTTCACGGTTTACCTGTAAGTGCATCGATTTTTTATTTTCCTCAAACTTGATGCCGCACTTGTGACTGACTCCTATTCAATGTGGGCATGGAATCACATGGACATAGGACCGACTGCTCTGTACGTCTGGCAAGAAGCGAAGGTAGTTAGAGGGAACCTGAAGCGGTGGTACAGGCAGTACTCGGACACACTATACGTCCTGACATAGCACCAGGTAATGACCACTTTGATACTGCTAGTCGGTGTTGTTGCTTTTTTATTATTCTAAAAACCTAACTGTAGTTACCTAACTGTGGGGGTATTAACCCCTATACCCTTACGGCTAAGCTTGGGCCAGCCTGGATCGATGGGTCCGGTCCACCCGAAAGACGACATGCGGCACAGCCAATCTGATCGGAGAAACGCACAAGGAGTCAAGGCGGATTTGGCGATCAGGTAGGATCCTGGTCGGTTAGAATAGGAATCCTTATCCAGCCACATATGGCAATTGTAACTGACTAGGATTGGTTTCCAGATCTGTAACCCTGCCCCCTGAACTATATAAGGCAGGTAGGGGATCCCTCTAAAAAACATCTATCATTGACATACAGCAATACAAATCAGACGTAGAACGTAGGTGTTATGCCTTCTTGGCAGCCGAACCTAGATAAAACCTCATGTTTGTCTTGTGTCACCGTCTTGTTTGTGGCTTGCGCATCTGTCTGCCGACAATCTACTACCTTGGGCATACCCCTAGGTAGACTGCCGACCATATTTCATCGATAGTGGCGCGCCAGGTAGGGGGTGTGCGTACTGCTCTCCAAGCAAACAAGATGGTCATCGTCTCCGCCTCCATGGCTACGCCGAACGGCCTCAAGTTCACTGTCGGCCAGATCACCTAGACCACCGGCTCCGATGACTTCATCGCCATGACCACGAAGGAGGCGTGGATTTAGTCTGCGCTGACCACTGCTTCACCTGCATCGGCTACGGCTCCGACCACGACAGGTACGGCTCCGACCATGATGGATCTGGCTCTGACCATGGTACATCTGGCTCCGACCACGCCTACATCATCTTCAGCCACGCCGACAACTCATCGTCTGCTTCCCTGCTACAAAGGGAAGCAGATCGACAACACCGACCTACTCGACTCCATCGATCGGGTCGGCACCAAACTCGCTAAAACCCTAGCTCTAGTAAGTACGATTCAAAGTCAACCTAATGAGCAGGTAACCACTCCCCACAATAGATCTACCCGACCAGCTCAGACCAGTCACCCTGCACGACTTGGTACAGATATCGTGGTCATATCTACTCCTGAAGGGCGCTCCACTCGTCGCCGGCCAGCCTCCACGATGGGTCTCTAGCTCTCCGAGTATGAAGCCTCGACGGAGAACCACCAGGTCTAGCCCTACGGCCTGCGAAACGCTACCTCCAGCTACGCGTATAACCTACAACGCCGCTTGGATCTGTGTTTTATGCACCGACCTCGGCTGAAGCTGCGCAACTTCGTCAACATGATCCGGACTGAAGATTATCAAGAAGGATCCATCCACATAGTCCAAGAGGGCGACTCCAGCTCCTCGTCTGGCATCGCATCTAAAGCATATGTACACACCGAGCTTCAGCATCACGAAGACGACGGCGCCAAGTACGATCTGGATCTACCAGACCACGCCTCAGGGTTTTCACAATTCCCATCTTTCCCGCTAAGACGAGGGGATTTGATCCATGTTGTCAGCAATGACGAACCGCCAGCGGTTGGCAAAACAGAACAAGAAAGGACCACGCACGAAGCATGCAATATTGACCGGTTTAATCGTTGACAAATCGAAGCCAAAGCAGACCAGGAGGCGCGACGCATAAGGGTCCAGCCACGCGATCTCAACGATGCTTTCGACAGGGTGAGGGACAAACAGGTCTTCAGGACTCCAAGTGCCAACGTAGCCGTCGCCATGGCGACAATGCAACGGCTACCCAACACCCCGGAAACCCAAGCGGTTCGCGATGAAATACAAGCCTATCTGACGGTTGCCATGGCCCAGACTGCAGAAATTGTAAATCAAGTCTGGGCTCCATCTATCTCAGTCAAGTCAAGCCACAGCCGCCAGCTCCCAAGTCACTCACAGCCACTCAACCCACGTGGCTCGTGCAACAACGACCCATCAGACAACCGTCAAGGCGGAAACGGTGGCCACGATGGTGGTTAGGATGACAACCGCCGTCGGGAGGACAACCGTCGCGACGTCTGGGACGATAATCACCGAGACAACCGCGATAATCGCCGCGATAGCCACGGTCGCAGGGCTAATCTAGATGGCAATCGAGATCGCCGTGATGGCAATAATGATCTCCGCCATTACCTCGGTGGACGCGATATGCGTGCTCGCATCAACCAGAGAGCCAACGATCGAGCATCCTACGAAAGCTATCGCCGTATGGAATATGACACTGCCCACGGTCCACCGGGTTTGAAGCAGTTTATTCCACACCTTCGCCAAGTCATATGGCCTAAGAATTTCAAGCTCAAGAAACTTCAGAAGTACGACGGCAAAGAAAACCCCGAATTATGGGTCATGCTCTACGAAACCGTGTGCAGATCAGCCATGGCTGACAAGCACGTCATGTCTAACTACTTCCCAGTCGCTGTTGGCCATGCAGGTCACCAATGGCTGGTCAGCTTGCTGGCAAACTACTTTGATTCTTGGCAGGAGCTTAAGCAAGCCTTCATCGACAATTTCATCGCTACTTGTGAACAACCGGGCAACAAGTACGATCTACAATAGATCCAAGATCGGAAAGATGAGCCACTGCGCGAGTACGTCCGGCATTTCTCAGAGATGCGCATCAAGGTCCCATCAATCTCCAACAACGAGGCAATCGAGGCTTTCATCACTGGCCTCCGCTTCCACGACGCCCTAAGAGACAAGCTCCTCCGGAAGAGACCTGAATCGGTCATAGCGCTCCTATCCACCGCCAAGAAATATGCGGACGCCGACGACGCCAAGAAGATAATTATTGAAGAAGCAGCAAGGGTTCCACGCTCCGACCACCCCCCACACCACGATTACTACCGCGGCAACCGTGGTTGGAATGACAGTTTTGACCGCCGCAACCAGCGCAACGACTCCCACGACCACCGCGACCAACGTAATCAGCAGCGTAACCGCCATGACGATTATAGGAGCAAGCGTGCTCGGGAAGACGACGGCGAGGTCAATACCGTTAAAAAGGGTGGCGGACATCGTAATTACGAAGACGACTATGCCAAAGCATTGAAGGGGCCCTACCAGCTCCATCCTAAGTCAAACCATACCATGGAGAATTGCCGTGTTCTCAAGTCTATCTATACGTGTCAACAGGCTCCGGATACATCCGACAAGCCTAACGATACAGGGGAACAGCGCAACGAGGATAACGACGACGACGATGTAGACCCTCGTCACAAGTACGTCAAGCCAACCGATCGCGTGCACACTACCATTGGAGGCAAAGTGTCCATCGAGACCAAGCGGGAACGCAAGCTGCACGCCCGTGCTTGCTTGAACGTGGCCAACGCCGATAACCTCCTCGCCGATCCGCGGCTCCCTCCGTGGTCTCACCGCGAAATCTCTTTCAGTAGGAAGGACCAATGGGCCGCAATACCGGAGCCAGGATGTTTTCCCTAGTCCTCGATCCTTATATCAACAAGGTCCAGTTCGACATAGTACTGATCGATGATGGCAGCTCCATCGATATACTGTTCAAGAACAGCTTGCCCGCCCTGAAGATAGCTCAGGTAGATCTTAAGCCATACGAGGCACAATTCTGGGGTGTTCTCCCCGGACAGAGCTCTACACCTCTCGGGCAGATCACGCTACCTGTGCAGTTTGGGACCCCGGACCACTTCCGCACCGACTACGTCAACTTTGTGGTCGCTGACTTCGACGGCACCTACCATGCTATTCTTGGTCGACCGTCGCTCACCAAGTTCATGGCCATACCTCATTATAGGTATCTGGTGCTCAAGATGCCTACCAAGAAAGGAGTCCTAACCCTCCGAGGTAATGTGTACGCCGCTTACACCTGCGAAGACGATAGTTTCAAAATAGCAGAGGCCCACGACCTCTCTATTCACATGGCCGAGACCATGCTCGATGCTAAGAAGACCTCAGCCGACCACCTAGAGATCCCAGAGCTCGAGGCTCCACGCAAGAACATCAAGTCAAAGGAGCACAAGGTGATCCAGCTGGTCGACGGCGACCCCAGCAAAACGACCCTTATCAGGGCCAACCTAGATCCCAAATAGGAAGACGCGCTCGTCGGGTTCTTGAGGAGCAACGTGGATGTGTTCGCATGGAAACCTGCCGACATGCCCGGTGTACCTCGGAACTTGATCGAGCACTCCTTGAATGTCAACAGCAAGGCCAAACCTATCAAGCAAAAGCTATGACGTTTTGCTCGTGACAAAAAGGAGGTGATTAGGGTAGAAGTTACACGGCTTTTGGTAGCCGGATTTATCAAAGAAGTGTATCATCCGGAGTGGTTAGCCAACCCGGTTCTTGTACGCAAAAAGAATAATGAATGGAGAATGTGTGTTGATTACACTTATCTCAACAAACACTGCCCTAAGGATCCCTTTGGCTTACCTCGCATAGACGAGGTCGTAGATTCAACCACCGGTTGCGAGCTCCTTTCCTTTCTCGATTGCTACTCTGGTTATCACCAGATCGCTCTCAAAAAGGACGACCAGATCAAGACGTCTTTCATCACGCCTTTCGGGGCCTACTGCTACACGACTATGTCGTTCGGGCTCAAGAACGCCGGGGCTACATACCAACGCGCCATTCAGTCCTGCCTCGCAAACGAGATAAAAGACGACCTTGTAGAGGCCTATGTGGATGATGTAGTTGTCAAAACCAAGGAAGCACATACCCTTGTTGACAACCTAAAACGCACCTTTGCAGCCCTCAACACATTCTAATGGAAGTTAAACCCAAAGAAGTGCATCTTTGGTGTTCCTTCTAGTATATTGCTAGGCAACGTCGTCAGTTACGATGGCATACGCCCTAATCCAGAGAAAGTCAAAGCTGTCTTAGACATGAAACCCCCTAAAAAGGTGAAGGATGTCCAGAAGCTTACCGGATGCATGGCTGCTCTCAGCCATTTCATATCAAGATTAGGAGAAAAAGGGCTACCATTTTTCAAACTGCTCAAAGCATCCGAGAAGTTTGAGTGGTCGGAGGAAGCAGACGCTGCCTTCACGCAGCTAAAACAATACCTTACATCACCTCCGGTCCTCACTGCTCCCAGAGAAGACGAAACTCTCCTACTTTACATTGCGGCAACCAATCGAGTGGTCTCCACTACCATGGTGGTCGAGCGCGACGAGTCAGGCCACGCCTATAAGGTACAGCGGCCAATTTATTTCATCAGTGAGGTACTCAATGAATCCAAGACCAGGTACCCACAGATTCAGAAACTACTCTACGCCATACTGATAACATCTCGAAAGTTGAGACATTACTTCGACGGATATCGTGTGGTGGTCATGACCGAGTTCCCTTTGGGGGACATCATTTGCAATAAGGATGCGAACGGGCGCATTGTCAAATGGGCAATGGAGCTATGCCCCTTCTCCTTGGAATTTGTAAGCCGTACTACAATCAAGTCTCAGGCACTCGTCGATTTCATCATCGAGTGGACAGATTTAAGCACTCCTGCCTCTCCGGGATCCGATGAATATTGGACGATGTACTTCGATGGCTCTCTCAACATTGACGGTGCGAGAGCAGGAGTTCTTTTCATGTCACCATCCAAGGAGCAGCTCCGGTATGTCCTCATGATTTATTTCCCAGCATCTAATAACGCCACCGAATATGAAGCATGCCTGCATGGTTTACGCATTGCGGTTGAGCTTGGTGTTAAACATCTCTATGTCTACGGAGACTCGGCTCTGGTCATCAACCAACTCAACAAGGACTGGGATACGACCAGCGAAAAGATGGACGCATACTGCAAATCGATAAGAAAGCTGGAAGGCAGGTTCTATGGCATCGAGTACATACATGTGGTCAGGGACAAGAACCAAGCAGTAGATGCGTTGTCAAAGTTAGGATCATCCCAAGCCAAAATCCCACATGGCGTATTCGTCCAAGACCTGCTCACGCCTTCCATCAAAGAGGAAGATTCCACAGTCGACAAAGCTCCAGACCAGCAATTGGTGGCTACGGTTCTGGCGCCGAGCACAACCGAGCCACCTCCGACCACTCATGAGCCAGACTGGAGAACACCTTTCATCAAGTACTTAACAGATGGCAGCGGTTATACTGATCGGATAGAAAACAAGCGCCTGATGCGTCGCAGTAAGCAGTATCTGCTCGTCGATGGCAAGTTATGGCGCAAAAACGCAAAGGAGGAAATCTTGATGAAGTGTATAACCCGGGAGGAAGGCGAACATCTCCTGGACCAAATCCACTCTGGCTCCTGCGGCAACCACGTGGCCTTAAGAACACTGGTCGGTAAGGCTTTCCGGGCAGGGTTCTATTGGCCGTCAGCAGTAGCCGACATAGAGAAGCTAGTCTGCCACTGTGAGGGTTGTCAGTTCTTCGCCAAGAGAATCCACGTACCAGCCCATGAGATCCAGACGATTCCAGCCTCTTGGCCCTTCGCATGCTGGGGACTGGATATGATCGGGCCTTTCAAACCCGCCCTCGGGAAATTTACATGCGTCTTCGTGCTGATTGACAAATTTTCTAAGTGGATAGAATACATGCCTTTGGTACAGGCATCCTCAGAGAAGGCTATCACGTTCCTCGACCAGGTCATCCACCGTTTCGGCGTACCCAATAGCATCATCACTGATCTGGGTACTCAGTTCACCGGGAACGCTTTTTGAGACTTCTACGATGAAAGGAGCATAGTAGTAAAATACATCTCGGTGGCGCACCCTAGAGCTAATGGACAAGTCGAGCGGGCAAATAGCATGATCTTGGATGCATTGAAGAAGAGGATGTACAGAGAAAACGACAAAGCTCCCGGACGATGGCTCAAAGAGTTACCAGCCGTGGTCTGGGGCCTCAGAACTCAGCCCAGTCGTAACACCGGCGTCTCACCATACTTTATGGTTTATGGTGCTGAGGCAGTCCTCCCACCAGATATAGCTTTTAGATCAGCACGGGTAGAGAACTTCGATGAAGACAAGGTCAATGAAGTATGGGAGCTAGAGGTGAACAGCGCAGAAGAGAAAAGGCTCGATTCTTGTGTACGTATGGCCAAATACCTTGCTGTTTTGCGTAGGTACTACAACAAGAACGTTAAAGAATGGTTCTTCGTGGTCGGGGATTTGGTCCTGAAGTGGAAGACAAACTAGGCTGGTGTCCACAAACTCGCAACCCCATGGGAGGGACCCTTCATGATCAAGGAAGTCACGCGACCAACGTCTTACAGGTTAGCTCACCTGGACGGTACGGATGTACCAAACTCGTGGCACATCGACAAGCTTAGACGTTTCTATGCTTAACTACTGAGATATATACTCCTCTTGTACTTGCGATTTACTTCAATAAAGCAATTATGATTTCTCCGACCACTCTAATGTGTCACTTCGAATTTTATGGTTATTCTAACTTAGCCAGTAAAAGCCGACCACCACTCCTTCTATGGTTTTCGGAGCAGGACCTGTCTCCGATTCTTCCCAACGCTTGCATGGGATCCGCTCTCTACGTTACGGGTGATCAGCAGGCCCCCCTTGGTTTGACTTGTCCGCGTCTACGTGTGCATAGGTCACCGTACCTCACACTCCGACCACACGGCAAACTAGGGCCGCACAAACTTTTCGGGATGATGTGTCGAGCAAAATGGTACAACTAAACAAAACATTAACATGTTCTCACTTAGTTACACCAAGAAAAAGTTTCAAGCTTAAATACGTTTTATACAAAGCAAACAAGCTT
The DNA here is from genome assembly GCF_019320115.1 of Miscanthus floridulus. Taxonomy (NCBI): domain Eukaryota; kingdom Viridiplantae; phylum Streptophyta; class Magnoliopsida; order Poales; family Poaceae; genus Miscanthus; species Miscanthus floridulus. Next base: position 61,527,434 of record NC_089582.1, read on the forward strand.
ACAATGATATACAGTTACGTTATTACAAGCTTGCCTGAAGAGGCTCAAGTTTACAATAACACAACTATGTCCTCCTTCTACAGCTCTAAGCCTATTACATCCAGGTGAATTGGTGTCCTTGGTCCAGATTTGAGCTAGAGGGGTACCTGAGTCCTCGCACTAAGGAAGAGTCGGAAGAGTGGCTTTTTAACGGGCCACTAATTTTCTTCCACGTGGTCGAGATGCACTACCCTATAAGGGTGTATAGGCAGTTTGAAAGATTGCAGCCATGCCCACCGCCGTTGTACACAACCAGCAGAAAGTTGCACGGGTGCAACAACTAAAACATAATAATTTAGTAGTCATGTGCATACATACAACCACTAACTTACGTTAAACTTATAGGTATGATCGAATAAATAGGTACAAGGAAAAGAATTGGGCCATGACGCACGCCACGTTCATCCACAACTGGGACAGTTGGCAAAGGGTTCTGATCGTCGAGATACCGCCACACGACCAACGCAACTTCAACCGCTACCTCTAATGGTTGCATAGTAGTACCCACACACATATGCAGGCCCCCTACACTAACAAGCCAATTGATGAGGACGAAGACGAGGATGACATCGTTGATGCGTATGACAAGGCGACAAGGATGGAGACACAACTTCAGAGAGCTCCACTATAGAGATACATGGTAAGAAATTTGAATTTCAATACAACTGTACATCGGCGTTCCTATGAATTGTAGTGATATGAACTTAGCTCGCTTGTGTATGCAGGCATCACAGTTGACAAGTAACCATGCGACTTCATGAGACCAGAGGGGAGCCACACGGCATTCTACACGTCTTCATCGATATACGTTCTATTCTCAAAGCCATGACAGTGGTTAAATGGTTCCCATGACTCATCCATCCGTGTTTTCTTTTTTTTACAGAAAGTGAGGAGGAGCTGCAAGAAGCTGGCACAGAAGCTCAACTGCGTGGATACTCCGTGGGAGATGCCCTATGACCCAGACCTGTCTAGTTCCTTACGCTCGAGCACTATGCCAACACGAGCAGGTTCCTCCGACACGATGGCTGGTGGGACCTCTTATGTTCGTACTCCCGGCAATGCAGGCAAGGGTCCTTCGGAGCACGGCGTTGAGGAGGATGAGGATGAGGAGGACGAGGACGACGAGGAGGACTACGATGAGATTGGGATGTCTCAGCTCGGTGATGCACCATTTCCTACGCAGTTCGACGAATAGGTACTTAAAACAACCATTCGCCATATACGTCACAATTACTTAAACATTGTAAGCAACGATGCCTATATTGTAATTGTAGGGTCCTAGTTATACTCAGCAGTACTGCCGGGTGTACCGCCAGCGAGACCGTACCGACGTTGGGTTCACCCCTAACATGCTGCCATCACGTCCGAAGAGGCAGCGACGTCCGCAGTACCCATATACTCTATGGTCGTAGAAGTTCTTTAGGATGACATGATGCACTTGTACTCGGACACCCATATACTGATGGAACATGTAGTATGTCGAGTAATGTCAAACTTATGTATTGATGAACTTGTGCTGTAGTTATGACTTGCTGAACTTATGTCGAACAGAGGTATTTATCGAACTTGCGATAAACTTGGGACGTGTACAAGTTAGTGGGGATGTTCGACTGCTCACTTCTTTTCTTGTTTCAGCTTATTCTCTCTCACAGAACACTACTGAATCATCTGAAATCTACTGCGCATTCTACCAGCCGAACACGCCGAGTATTGCTGAACTTGTGTATTGATTGTCTCGTGCACTTAACCTTCATGCTGACCTATTCGTTAAACCGACACGACGAAATAACTTGTGAGAACATAACAGAAGTGCATTGTTCCATTTGCTGCCGCTTTGACCGCCGCGCCATGGCTGGGGACGCGTCAGTCTTGCTGCGCCATGGCGGCTAGCGCGTCAGCCTTGCCGCGCCATGATGGGTGGCGCGGCATCGCCGTGCCATGAAGCACGGCGCGTCGGCCCCGCCACATCAGCGACCAGCGGGTCGGGTCGTTGCCACGTTGGCACCCCTGTCGCACCCCATGCATGGTGCGGCAGGTTGAATTCATCGCGCCATGCGAATAGACGCGCCAAAAGTGTTAGATTTGTAAAAAAAAATATAAAGTGTTAGATTTAAAAATAGTTTTAAAAAAGTGTTAAAAATAAAAAAAATCCCTATGTTATAGCAGCCTCGATCCCTCGGTATTCTCTGATGATTGTATTTATACGTTTGTCTGAACTGAAGATGTAACAGTGTGCACTCTATTTGCTCACACAAGTTGATGACACTGGCAACTCTCATTAGTTACCTGCTGATTTTTTGTAAAACTTAATTACTGCCGTTTAGCAAAAGTCAGGCTGAAACGTGTTATGCTGCTTGGGCTTGGAATGTCACCGCTCGAATGAAATGCGTGAGCAGGTCGTGAGGAACATTGCACGGGATCAAAGACACAAGCCAACAACCAAGCTAATTTGCCACTGAACCCATACAAATCCAAAATTCATGTGAACAAACAGGGTAAGTATCAAGATCCATGCCACTGATAACTGTGAACAAACTGGGCAAGTATCAAGATCCAGGGTCTCCGTACTTCCAGAGTAGGCGGGCCTCAACGAGAAAATATGGTAATTTGTCAGATATCAACAGGGTATACAACACTCAAGGGTGCAAAAATTCAGGTACCCTCAAATAAAATATGTGAAGTACTTCTGGACGAGTATATGGGTGTTAGTCACAGCAATGAATGGAGAAAGATTGACAAAACAACCAAATCTAAAGCTTTATTTGACAGAAATCAAAACTTAACCTAGTTCAATCCTGGTTCAGTTTAATTTCTGTCATAGATTCTAAACTGTTAGTCCCACCAATTTAGAGCTGCAATCGAACATGTAGCTCCTTTGCCAAACAAAAACTTGCAGCAGATCAGCCCATAAACAATTAACCAGTGTGTAACAGTGTTGGAGCCCAGGTTTCAAGTCCAACAACCTTGTAGCCTAATCAACATAGACAAAACAAAGAGTTAGAGGGCAGAACAGTACAAGTAAGCTCAAGCTTTTGTTCTGCTAGAATACTGTGCTTCCATGAACCAGCAATACAGTTTTAAACGTTTTGTTGTTTACACTTGCACATGTCGGTATAACTAGATTATACAAAATTTCTCAAAGGGCTATCCAAAATAAAGATATTCTTCCGACTACATTTCAAATTAATGTTTCAGCCAATGTCAAGCACACAACAGGAGAACAGAACACAACTTAGATGAAACAGTGGATACTATGCTTATTAGGTGCAAAAAATACCTAGCGGCACAGCATACATATTCCTTAAGTGGCACAGGCATCATGTGATTAACAGTAGCACCACAGCATAGATATCCCTAAGGCTTTGTTTGCCTGCACGCAAATCCACCCCAATCCACGTGGTTTGGGAGGGATTTAAATGGAAGTTGGTTTAAATTCCACTCCAATCCCTCCCAAACCACGTGGATTGGGGTGTATTTGTGTGCAGCCAAACAAGCCCTAATGGAGCACAGGACACAGCTTAAACAGAGTGAAGAGAAGCACAGATTTTTCAAGCTAGAATCGAAGTCTATTTCGACTCACTAATGCACCAAAACATAGCAGAACCACACCATATTGAAAACAGGGTGAGCTTGGCAACTAGGAGTAGGTGCATCCTACAGAAACAAAAATCACTTACGCACAACAGTTCCATATACTCCCTCCGTCCCAAAAAGAATGCAATTCTTCATATTTTAGTATATCACCTTTGACTAATTATAGATAAAAAAGTATAAATATTATAATATAAAATAAATACTATTAGATTCATAACGAAATGTATTTTTATAATAAATTAATTTGGAGCCACAAATATGAATATTATTTACTAGAAACTCAAACGTGACCACTCAAACCCATAGTTGCATTCTTTTAGGGACAGAGACAGTATATCAAGAAAGCAGGGCATGATGAAAGGATTGGACACTAATATCTCGATCAATGCAACATTTCCATTTGCACACAGTAACTAACAAGAGGCTTAATAAAAGTTTGTTTCAGTGTGGAACATGATCCTTATCGAAGCCAACCAAAATCTTCTAACACAGTGAACGGGCTACAAAATCAGTTATTCATCAAACAGCCCTCTCTCATACACCCGTAACCCCTCTCTGTCTTGCTCTACGGATCAACCCAAGGAGAGATCAAATCACTGGACGCAACTCAATGACAAGGTGTCTAACCGGAGAGGAGAGAGCTCTCATGTCTGGCGGCGAAGTCGCTTCCGGAGCTTGCGGAGCTTGTGCTTGTTCATCTTACGCTTGCGCTTCTTCTTCACGCTGTCCGCCCACACCTCCGCGGCCCCTCCGCCGACCTCCTCCAATGCGGGGGCACCCCCAACCGGATCTAGGCACGGGTGTATCTGGAGGCCCGGATGGAAGGAGAAGAGGGCGTCGCGGAGAATCCCGGGAGGCGTTTGGGCCGGCGTCGACGCCGGGAGTGGAGTAGCAGGGGCCGGGGTGGGGCCCTGCTGCAGGTGCGGCGTGAGGCGGGAGAGGAGCGTGTTAAAGGGCAGCGGCGGCGGGTCGCGGAGGCGGAGGAGCAGCCGACGGAGCGGCGCGGCGGCGGCGGCCATGGGGGACGTGCGAGGAGCGGAGGGTTTCCTTGGGAATGGAGGCTGGCTGGCTGGGCTGGGCTGATGCTTGGTTCCATTGTGTTGTTGGTCCGCTTGGTTCCTCAGGTCCGGTTGGACCCGGAGCTTGTGGTGCGTCCTGGGCTCTGGCCCGGCTTGCTACGGTTCGATATTTTAATTTCTCGTTTTTTTACAACTGTGAAAATTTCAGGTGTATGCATTTGAACGATTTTGACATTGATTGAATCCAAGTGAGAAATTTCAGGTTCCACTCAAACAAAAAGTGAGAAATTTCAGGTGTATGTATATTTCAGTTCGATATTTTATTTTCTTTGTTCTCTTACAAATGCGGGTAGGGATGAAAACAAAACAAATACTTCTAATTTTCGTCCATCCCGAAAGACAGAAAGAGTTTAAATCCTACTTCACTAATCCGTATATGAATTACGACATTTAATACTCATATCATATCCGAATCTAAATACTAAAAGTTAGATTTCTGATACATATACGACATAGATATCAATATCGGACATGCTAGCGCGGTAGCGCCCCGATGTCTGATCCGGGTGCTAGCGTCCGAATGCTCCCCGCACAGGGAGCGAATGAGCACCTAGTGCGTCGGGCTCGCAAGGGAGTGAATCAGTAGTGGTCATGCACCGCACCGGATGTCGCCCACGCCGCTATGGATGTCGTCCATGCCGCCAGCCGCTTCCCATACGCATCCCATGTGCAACACCCGATCTACTTTTAAACATCCAGATGCAACAGTTGCAACATACAAAAGAAGACATATAAAACATTTGAAACAAGCGTTCGAAACACTTGCAAAAACGCCTAAAAACATTTGAAAACAATTGCAAACATATGCAATATCCACATAAAACATTTGCAAACATACATATGAAACACTTGAAAACACTTCAAACATATGATTGCAACATGCATGTATATGCAACATCTAGATCTACTTTTACAACATCCATACAAAACACTTACAACATTCGTATGGAACAGACAAAACATTTAGAACATACACTTGAAACATACGTGTATAGCCATTACAACATGTGTAACATCCAGATCTATTTTTGCAATATTGATATAAACGCTTGCAACATACCTCGAAAATATCCGAAAACACTTGATACATACTATTGCAACATGCGCTTTCATCGTAGCATTTGTTTGTTGCTCGGACGAATGGAGGCTCGTCGATATGGAGCTTGACACCGGCACAGAGCTCGAAGCCACGGAGTGGCGTGGAGATCGTCGGTGTGGAGCTCGACGGCGACACGGATCTCGGCAGAGGCAGGCGGATGGAGCACAGCCACGGCAGGAGATGCGATAGGCTCACGAGCAGGGCAATGCGGAGGGGGACAACATGGGCAAGTGCGAGGTTCGTCGGACGGACAATATTGGACATATCTAACACTATCCGTGTTGGACTATGAATCCAGAAACAAACGACTATCCGTATTCAGTACCATAATATCCGTTCATATCCGGTCGAGTTTTATCCCTACCGACGGGCTGCGGGCACGCAACAAGTGGAAATCGGGCATAACAAGCTTAGAAAGAACAGAGGTTTACCTTGAAATTCAAGCATGCAGATTTATCCTTTTTTAACAATAAAATCGATCTAGCTGTGATAGCCACATGTCAGTAAATGGGATTCTCTAAAAATGTCGCATATCATCGGGCCATTGGCTAGCTTGCTCTAGCATGTGGGTCCATATGTGTCATTGATACGGTGTTTGTATGTTTTGGGGCCACCGCCGGCTGGCAGCTACAAGTGTATGTGTCGTGAACATGGTCTCGCCCAGAAAGCAGAAGAGCCAAATGCACACACACAGTATTTTCTATGAACAGATGCTAGACAAAATTTCGAATTGCATCGACAAGTTGAGCTAGGTGCACCATAACAGTAGCCTACAATACATGAACTTTTGAACACAACAAATACAAACAAAATAGTAGTGAAGAGTTCCCTCTTCACAATAAGGCGGGACGATAGAGCTCAGCAACACAAGAAAAGAGAATGGAGGGTCTAAACCAGTATCAGACCATGCTATGATGCTCCTATGGAACAAGCCTGCAGTCCACCCAATACAGCCTCCTTAGAAACTTCGGCGCGGTCGCTCCTCTGCAACATTCACGCGCAAGGCGCGCCCATCCAAACTCTGTACAACCCAGAATAAGAAGTTATATTTTGGATGTACGAAAAGCTTAATTTATTGATCATGGTATAGGAAAAGGAAAAAGACAGAATCACTCCGCAGCTTCACTGTGATATTGATTATTTCAGTTCGACCAAAGTTACTGTGGTTATGCAAATGGAAGGAATCGAGACTGACCTGTCCATCAAGGGCAGCAATAGCATCATCCAATTCGTCCTGTGTTGCCATAGTCACAAAACCAAATCCCCGCGAACGCCCAGATTCTCGGTCATAGACAACTCTGGCTTCAACTACTTTACCATGCTCGCTGAACAACTGCACCAATCTAGAATCATCCACTTGCCAAGGCAGGTTGCCAACATAAATCCTGAGAGAAGGCCCAGATTGTCTGGGTGGTCTCTCCACACGAGAGCCTCTAGGAGCTGCTTTATTTACAGTCAGAAACCTTCCATTGACATCCTGTCCACATAAACATGTAATCAGCTTTGCTGCAAGTGAAGGAATCCATATAAGGTAGAATCAAGGAAATCTCACTATATATGTAGCTGTTCTTACTAATGTAGAAATGGATTCCTTCACTTTTGCACACATAGCGTATAGATGAAGTAAATTTGTATAAAGTACTGAAGTTCACATGCAACAAAGTGTTCACTTGAACAGTACAAACACTAAAATTTATGTCCAAAATCAAACTGCTTATTGGCATGTGCAATGGTCACCCCATAGGGGGCGCCAAGAGCACTTCTCTAGCTCCTCATTCCAAGCCATTGGGAACCTAATAAAAGATTCTTAGGTTTGGCTCGAGTTGAAGCTTCTATGCTATAAACATTGAAAACTATATTTTCCAACACTGGTCACTGGTCGTAGGAGCAGCTGTTGGAAGACTGGAAACAGTTGGAGAAAGTGCTGACTCTTCTACTTATGACTTGTAGGTCCTACAAGAGGAGCTAGCACATTGCACGGATTTTGACCAAGGATAAATTTGTTAGTGTGTCAGTTCTAGCCTCCCAAACCGCTCATGCCCTAAGAATGAGAACAGGATACATGAGCTGAAGCATATTCGTATGGAAACTAGGAACAGCATTCCATGCATAACGCAAGTGTGCAAATTAGTAGATCACCATAGTTATGCAGATGGCATAAGCAAACAGGCTAACTTAATCATAACTAAACCCAAAATATGTCAAAAACCAAAAAAAAGCTCCATCAAGTCATCAAATACACTCACATAGCTATGGAGCATCTCCACAGCCTTCTCAGCCTCCTCGACAGTGCTCATAGTGACAAACCCAAATCCACGACTTCGGTCTGTTTCTCTGTTGTAAATGACCTGCACAGCGACAAAGTTCATTTAAGAACAAATGAGCAAGCTCCTTTTTGCAATCCAGGGGCAACAGGATCACATATATCCCCAAAAGAGCAAACTATGGTATCCTTGAACTATCATCTAACTATATCACTAAAATATCTGACCACACGGACATCCAAAACTGGCAAACACTAGCTACGAAGCCACCTCAATAGCATGGAGAGGTAAATAAAGGGGGTCATTCTTTATAAACAACAAATATATATGTATATATGTGTGCAGTGTCCTAGGATGAAAATTTGTTTTGAAAGCAATGCAACATTGAGAACCCACCCTTATGTTTAACACAGTGTAACAAGGAGTTAATCAATCACTAAGCTAAAGATGTAATTCTGATAAGAACCTGTAATCACACCACCTCATCACACAATAGGCATATCTCATGAAGCAATACCACATTGCAAAGTGTGCAGGAATAAGTTCACAAATCAGGCAAGTAGACTATAGCAGATGCATGCCTGCACCCTTACAACTTCAACTGCGCATTTACCACTCACCGCACCCAAAAAACCCAAAAAAAAATGAAGAAGAAGCGCAGAAATGACTACAGTCGGTGCGATGCTACTACAGTGCCGTGGTGCAGTAAGTTGAGGCGAATTTGTTCCGTGGCAAGGAAGAGTAGGATAAGGAGGAGGCAGTAGCTACTAGCGTTGAGGAGACAGACGTCACCTCTGCGACCTCGACGACGCCGGCCTGCTCGAAGAGCTGCGCGAGGCGCTCGCTGTCGACGTCATAGGGCAGGTTGCCGACGTAGACCTTGGCCTCCTCGGGCGGCTCGACATACTCCCCGACCTCCTCCTCCTCGACGGCGGCTGAGGCCTCTACGGCATCGTCCTCCACCAGCTCATCCGGCCCCTCCTCTTCCTCCGGCGCGAACGCCTCCTCCTCCTCCTGCTCCGACTCGGCCGGCTCCGCGTAGTCAACCCCGACGGAGTCGGAGGCGGAGGCGGCGAGCGGGGCGAGCGGCAGGCGGCGTGCGGAGCGGAGGCGGAGCAGGCGTCGGGGCAGCGCCGGCGCGAGGAGGACGAGGAAGGGAGAGGAAGGGGCGGGGCTGGGTTTGGGGAGGGAGGCGGCAGCGAGGGCGCGGAGGGACACCGCGACGGAGGAAGCCATGGTGGCGCCGGGCGTGGTGGCCTGGAAGGAAGGAATGGGAGGAGAGGACAAGGGGATAAGAGGGGGAGGGAGGAACGAGCCGCGACCGCGAGAGGATTTTGGGTGGACGGACAGTGGAGGTGGTCGGGTGGACGAGGACGAGGAGTTGCTCGAGGGGCCGACAGGATATTTTGGGGGCCTTCCCACGTTTCACTCAAAAAAAATGGGCTGTTCTCTCCTGCGATATGGGCTGGGCCGGTATCGGTGTAGAGAAAATTCTAAACGTCTATAAATTATTCTTATCTACATTTGTATTGATCGAAATCAAAGTTAGATATAAGTTCAAAAAAAAATCAAAGTTAGATGAATCAGACTTAGTATAGTTGTTGTTTGGATATAGGAATAAGAATTATTTTCAATAAACAGGTTTTGTATGGAGGTCTAGATAAACAAGTTTTAAGTTGTTATTCAGTTAAAACGTGCATGTAGATCACCATACAGATCACTTTGTTTAGATCACTTTTTTTTTTGAAACTTTGTTTAGATCACTTTGGTTTTATCCTTTCTCAACCAAACAAGATTTTAGGTTGTCGTGGTCTCAAACGCGTTAACAAAATCTTGTTGTTTTGATAAAACTAAAGATCCAAATAACTCCTTAGGATAAAACTAAAGCGACTTATATATTATATATTACTGTATTATAAAAGGGAGTAGAACAGTGCAGATGCCAACATAGTTACATTGGCCCCGTTCGCTGGCCTGAAACTTGGCTGAAACTGGTTGAAAACACTATTCTGGTTGAATTGTTGTGAGAGGAAAACACCGTTCCGGCTGAAAAAGAAACCGAACAAGCCGAATATTGAACAGGGCTATCATGGTCAACAGAATAATATATACAACTGCGGAAAAATTTAAACGGTTTCATAGCAGCCTATCCCCAATGGATTAATTATGATCTCAATAATAATTGATCAATGTGACGTCGATCCCAGCACAATTCTGAGCTGTGAGCTGGCTGAAATCCAAGCAGGTAGTAGCATGGAGGACTGCATAACGTAGACCTTCTCCTCCCCTTCTGTTTGGCGATGCACCTGCGCTGCAAGCATCAGAAACTAAGTTCCATCAGTTAACTACTCATACCTGATACATAGAGTTCAGCAGCGAGACTACTCCAATTCAGATCCCTCCTCTTATAATTCAGTAGTAAGAGTCTAAAGCACGGTTGAGGGTAAGCATATCAGCATCAAAATGACACTGGACTGGAAGTTTATTCCTAAGATTAAACTCCTCCTGATCTTTTCGTGCAGTGAAACAAATAGCACTGAAAATGGTAGCAAGACTAGAAGAAACACATATTGCCTACCGAAACAGGCAATTCTACTCCTTTTTCAGGACATTATACTCTCTCTGTTTTTAAGAGGGGCATTTCTGCTTTTCTCATGGCAGCATATAACCTAAAATGGTAGATCAATTCTGCTTCCTGTAATGTGCACAAGTCACTCCAAGTTTTATTTCCAGCCTCAAGCCGTCAAGCGTGATCAATTTGGTAACCTACCTGGGAATTTGCTGTCAGCATATGGCTCGCAGGCTCAGCAAGGTGGAGGCAAAGCTGTTGTTGTAGGCGCCCTTGTCATCAGCTCACTGAAGAAAACGCCACTGAAATAATCAAGTTCCATAACAACAAGCAACTCTAATAGCAGAACAACATCTAAACGCATCTATACCTAATGTTCTGGCTGATTATCGCATCATGCTGGGCTGGTATCTTCATCAGCGCTTCCAACGTGAATTCATCCTCCTTGTCGCCTTCTGACATTTCCCTGGACATAATTTCGGTGAAATCCACAAACTGCAAGGAACACGCACAGGCACAAAAGAGGATATATCAAACTAAGCACATGACTGAAGCATCCTGTTTACGTCAAAATTTGAAAAGAAAAAGACGGGAGCTCGAAGCTTTCAGGATTGTGTCATCAAAAAATCGATTAAATGTGAATCGGTATCAGCTGATTTAGATGTGGTGTCAGAATCAGCTATTTTATGGATAACGTCAGCGGACGGTGTTAATGGACTATACTTGAGTGACGCCAGAAAGATGTGTCAGACTCTACAAATAAGAAAAATTGGGGTCTAGGTTATTATTAAGTCAGGAAGTTTTCTTTTATTCCAATAATTGTAATGAGTAGGATTTATGTTTAGGTTCCGGGTATAAATATTAAACCCTGGTTATTATAAAAAAGAGGACGAACACTCAACCAATATAATCTTTTCGGCTTTCGCCATCGCATTAGGAGTAGGAGTACTGTAAATCTTGACGAGTTCTTAAGCAAACAGGGCTGCATCGACTGATCGACCTCCAGCATGCTTGTGAGTACCGTCACGACTTCTATTGTGCTTGTAAAGCTGCATCAGCTGATCGATCTTTTATGAGCCATAATATAAGTTAGTTATTGATCTGTATCATAGTTTGTAAGGCTGTATCAGCTGATTGATCTCTTACGAATCATAATATAGATCAAAGTTATCGATCTTGTGTTAAATAACATGTTGTTTCATACAATATCATCAGTTATCGAATCTGCTAAGATTAGTAAGATTTTCGTTGCTGATTTTGGTTGATTCACCAGTTATCGATCTTGCTATAATTAATGTTTTATTAATTATAACAAAATCACCCGATTGAGATAGAGGTATATCGGCATCATATCATCTTAATTGGTCGTCCTTTGATCTAGTCACGCTTTAAATCTTATAATTGATGGCTTAATTTCGCTAGATCGGTTATTTTATTTCTATTCCAGTTAAACATAGTATGCATTCAAAGATATGTTTCAATCTTGAATAAACTCACTAGTTAATAAGATCTAATATAATGATACTACCATAACTACATCGATCCGATCGAACCTCACTGGTAAGACTTTATATTAGAAATTATCAATTAGTGGTTTTGTTCATGATCAAGATATGTACTATGTTTGTTTGTTATGACTGCATCGGCTATGTTAGCCGATTTGCCTATACTCTCACGCATATATATCATGTTTTTCATGAATCTGTCAACATATAGATTGTTTTATAGATTCTTTGGCTTTAGTTTGTTATCATTAACATAGCTGCATCGATCCGATTGAACATCACTGCTGATGATAATAGATTAGATTCAAACTGTTTGTATATTCATTTATATTAGACAGTCGATTTATTTGCATATTATACTCTTTTCATCAAACTTATCGGCTCGACGCTTTATATCGGTCATGTTCCATTTAGCCGATGATGCTTTCTGATGTTTCATGAGCATCGGTTATTTTGATTCGTATCATTATTGTTTAATATTAGCCGATAATCCTTGATTTAAAGTTCTTCATTTCATGGATACGCTGAATATCGACTATTTAGTCGATAGCCTCATTGAATCGACTATCTAGCCGTACATTTGGAATTGTTTGGTGTAACACCGACATGTTTCACCTTAAATTACTGATAAGATTTTCTCTCCTTATCAATTACAGGCCAAATTGACTAGCACGTCGTTGGGTTTTTAGAATCGGTTGGTTCTATGTTGAAGCCAAGCAGATCTCTGGTCTCGTTCCACTTAAATCTTCTAGCTTGCTGTGTGTTAATCATATCACCATATTTTTATGTCAACGCACTTTTTGGCATGCCTGGTGGGACCACAATCGTCATGGAGGTTCACAACAACAAGGACATTTTTATGGTGCCTTATGAAGACTTATCTGATGAGGATAAAGATGTCATTGGTAAGGCTATAGAGGAGTTTCAGAACAAGTGCTTGTTGTCATACACCAAAATATATGACAATAAAGTTGTACAGAAATATCTACTGCCGAGAGTTTTGATGCATGGATAGTCAGATACAGACGAAGCTGATGATAGGTGTTTCTTTGTAGAGGCTGTCAATAAATCTGTTTATGATGCAATGTTGAATCATAATACAGCTTTCTTGAATACATTCTACAATACCATGAAGGAGATGTTTCATGGATTTCCACTTGATTAGGTTAGACCGGGTTATTATAATATTCCATATCCATTGACTCAGGGGACTAATCAAGCCGATACTAGCCATCAAGAAGCAGCACTAGCTAAGAGTGATGATGTCCAAGCAATTCAGAATTTGTTTGAGCAAATTCAGGGTGCTACTACTAATCAAATGCAATATAATTCTGGATCATCAGTGCAGCATGTGCAACAGCCGATAGGGCAAGTTCAGAATTAGATGGTTAATTTTGATACACCAGGCCAAATACCACCGTCGGCTCAAAAAATAGCATCATCAGTTCAAATGATTCGTAGAGATATGTGTCCTAATATTTTCAATCAAATATTTCAAACAGTAAATCAACAAGGAGCTCGATAGATAGATATTTCCTAAGGATATCATTATGGTTCAGATTATAATACCCTCAATATGATTCCAAATCTATGATATCAAGGTACTCAGAATTTCAATCTGCAGATGGGTCAGCAATTTCTAAGAAATTCAAACTCAAATGCTGATGAAGTTGCTCAGAGTAACCGAAATGATGAAAAATTAGTTTGGTTTAAAACCAAAAGAGCAGACCTTTTTGTACAAATATCCATATCCAGAGTGGTATAATTTAGTGACCCTTTCTACGAATTACAGGCTTCCAGAATTTGCTAAGTTCACTGGTCAAGATAGCACAAGTACAATAGAACATGTCAGTCGATATCTTACTTAGTTGGGTGAAGCCTCTATTAACGAAGCGCATCGAGTTCGTTTCTTTTCTTTGTCCCTCTCAGGACCAGCTTTCACTTGGTTTTCATCACTAGCAATTAATTCTATTGCCAATTGGAGTGATCTTGAAAAGAAATTTCATACATATTTCTACAATAGAATAGGGGAAAGAAAGATCATTGATTTGACAACTATAAAGCAAAGAGTTAATGAATCGGGTGCTGAGTTCCTTTACAGGTTTTGAGAAACAAGAAACTTATGCTTTTCATTGAATTTGACTGATGATCAGCTAGTTGCGTTGGTCGTTCAAGGAATGTTACTGATATGAAGAGAAAAGTTACTTGGGCAAGAATTTAACAATTTAGATCAATTGGCTCAACGGGTGGCAGCACTTAATAGTCAATTCCAGAATATACGCAGAGATACCTGATTCTAGAAGAATGTTGCAATCGTTGAAACTTATAATCCATATTTAGTCGATGATGCTGATAAAGAAGAGGAAATTACCACAGCTGAATGTAATTGAGGTAAAAAGATAGTAATGGTTCCAAATCCTTGGAGAAAAGAAGTTGAAGAGAGTTATGATTTTGATGTTACAAAAACAGACAAACTTTTTGATTTCTTGCTTGAGAAGGGACAAATTAATTTGCCTGCCAATCATGTTATATTACCTCCCGATCAGTTGAAGAATAAGAAGTTCTGCAAGTACTATAACTCTACTTCTCATACTACTAATGATTGCAGGATTTTTTAGCAGCATATTCAGAGGGCTATTCAACAAGGGAAGCTTAAATTTGATACCGCTCAGAAAATGAGAGTTGATGATAATCTTTTTCCAAAGGATCAAAATATGATTGATGCTAAGTTGTTCAAAGAGAAAGCTAAAGTTTTAACATCAGCCAGAGCAAGAGAAACTAGAACAGTTGATCCGGAGATGCAAATATCGGCTGATGAATATAGAGAAATCAAAATGCATCATGACCAACAAAAGAGCCGATATGAGCAGGGAGAAACGTCGAGAGATGGTGCGATGAGACCACATGTTACATCTCGAATTCTATTGAATAAATGGCAACGGCAGAAGGAGAAAGATTATCAGCGCTGGTTAGAAGAGAAGGAATATCAACATCAACAAGAACAAGAGAGATATAAAAGAAAACAAGCTGAGTCACATTAGAATTGTCGTTTCTTCAGACATTGTTAGAACGAAGGTTTGAGATTGCCTACTAGAAATAATTGCTCTAAATGTAACGAACAATATTGAGAGTTTAGGCAATCTCAAGTCAACTACCGGTCTATCCATGATCGAATTGAATATCAACATAATGATGTGGATCATCGCTTAAAAAATAGAAGCATTCATGATTAGCTTAGAAAGAGAGTTGTTGATCAGAACTGGGCCGATTATGAAGAAGATGATGATGAAGAGTATGTTTGGCAGGAAGAACAATGGTGTCCAAGAGGTTTAACAAGAAGTCAGAAGAGAAGAGTACAACGCCTAAGGAGCAGAGAAATAGAATAGGCTCAAAAATCTAGTAAACTGTAAGTATAGAGTGCTAAACAAACAGTCGATAAGGGTCAACCATCGGCTAATATTCAAATGACTTTTTTTTACCATCTGAATTTAAAGCTCTAGCAGATCAAGAAGTTTATTTGGATTTTGATGAGTCAGAGTATGAAGAGATGGTAGCCCAGTTGACATTGATACAGCAAGCTATATTTGATAAAATAATTAAGCATCGATATTTGAAGGCTTTATATGTGAAAGGTTTTGTCGATGGGAAGCCGATGAGTACAATGTTGGTTGATGGAGGTGCTTCTGTTAATTTGATGCCTTATACTACTTTTCACAAGCTTGGTAAAGGACTAGAAGATCTGAGTGAGACTAACATGATGCTTAAGGATTTTGGGGTAATGCATCCAAGACTAGGGGGCAATAAATGTTGAATTAATAATTAGAAGCAAGATTTTACTCACTATATTCTTTGTTATTGATGGAAAAGGTTCATATAGTTTACTCCTTGGTCGTGACTGGATTCATACCCATTGTTGTGTACCATCAACTATGCATTAATGCTTGATTCAGTGGCATGGAGACAATGTTGAGCTAGTTCATGCTGATGATTCTGTGAGTATAGCAACGGCTGATCCAATGTATTGGGAACAAGAAGATTTTGAGTGTTTTTCTGGCAAGCGATGGGAAGGAGGCTTCATTAGAATCAATGATGAAGGCCAATAGCCGATCCGAGCAGTCGGCTCTGAAAGTTTGTTTTAATGGATAATCCAATAGATGGTACAGATTGTAAACTAGGACACGGCTTTACATCGGCCGATGAGTTAGAAGAATAGATATTGATCTTGAAGATAGGCCTAGGCTGACATATGTAAGTGCTAAGTTGGATATTGAGTATAAACAAGAATTGATAGATTTGTTAAAGGAATTTAAAGATTGTTTTGCTTGGGAATATTATGAAATGTCTAGTTTAGATCGGTCAATTATTGAACATCGGTTGCCAATCAAACCTAGATATCGACCATTTAAACAAACTCCAAGGAGATTTAATCCAAATGTTCTTGGTGATATTAAGGAGACTGAAAGACTACTAGAAAAAAATTTATCCGACCTTACCGATATGCAGAGTGGATATCGAGTGTAGTTCCTGTGTATATGAAAAATGGGAAGTTGAGAGTCTGTATTGATTTCAGATATTTGAACAAGGCTACATTGATGGATGGTTATTCGATGCCAATAGTCGATGTGTTGGTAGATGCAGCAGCCGGGCATAAGGTAATTAGTTTTATGGATGATAATGCAGGTTATAATCAAATATTTATGGCTGAAGAAGACATAGCAAAAACAATATTTAGGTGCTCCAGTGCAATCGGTTTATTTGAATGGGTTGTGATGACTTTTTGATTGAAGAATGCTGGTGCAACTTATCAAAGGGCGATGAATTATATTTTTCATAAGTTGATCGATAAGATTATTGAAATCTATATTGATGATGTGGTGGTGAAATCCAAAGGGTACAAAGAACATCTGGCTGATCTACGGGAGATTTTGGAGTGCACAAGAAAACATTGTTTAAAGATAAATCCTAATAAGTGTGCTTTTGAAGTGTCAACTGGATAATTTTTAGGTTTTATGGTCCACGAGAGAGGAATTGAGATTGGTCAGAAAATAATGAAAGCAATTGATGAGGCAGTACCTCCAACCAATAAAACAGAATTACAATCTCTGCTTGGTAAGAATAATTTTATCAGAAGGTTTATTTTAAATATGTCAAAAAGGATTCTGTTGTTTTCTCCTTTATTGAAGTTGAAAATGATCAAGAATTTAAATGGGGTGACGTACAACAAAAAGTGTTTGAGAAGATAAAAGAGTATATGAAATCTCCACCTATGCTGGTTCCTCCTTAGCAAGGTAAGCCTTTTAAGTTGTGCGTGTCAGCCGACAGCCAAACGATTGGATCGGCCTTGATGCAAGAGTTTGAAGGAAAGAAGTGGGTTGTTTTCTATTTAAGTAGAAGACTTTTGGATCCAAAAACAAGATATTCTCTGATTTGAAAAGTTATGCTTATGCTTATATTTCTCCTGTACTAAGTTATGACATTATTTATTATCGGCTGAGTGTACAATTGTGTCTAAAGCTGACGTGATCAAACACATGTTGTCAATGGTGATATTAAATGGGAGAATGGGAAAGTGGATTCTTGCATTATCAGAATTTGATTTGAGGTATGAATCGGCTAAAGCAGTCAAAGGGCAAGTGATGGTCGATTTTATTACTCAACATCATAAACCAAGCATCGGCTATGTGAAACCTATGCCTTGGACATTCTTCTTTGATGGATCATCATGTAAGCAAGGGGTGGTATTGGTATTGTTATTATTTCACCTCGGGGGACAAGTTTTTAGTTTGCCTTTCAAACCAAACCAATGACCATCAATAATCAAGCAGAGTATGAAGCTATTCTTAAGGGACTTCAACTTCTTCAAGAAGTAAAGGCCTAGTCAATTGAAATATTTGAAGATTCATAGTTAGTTATTAATCAGTTGATCGGCCTATATGAATATAAAGATGATATTCTAAAGGGATACCATGGTTGAAAGGTCCTAATGGCTAGAGGGGATGAATAGCCTATTAAAAATTTCTACAACAACATTTAACAAACTGGTTAGACAATTATAAGGCGAAGCAAGTGTTGCGCTAGCCTACTAAAAATGCAAGCCACCTACCACAATTCTAGTTTATATAGTTTCTATCTACACAATAACTATGTCACTACACTAAGTTAGTGTGCTCTCAAAGGCAAGCTAAAGAGCCAAACTAACCAAACTAACAAGCTCTCACAACTAGCTACACTAAAGAGCTTGACAATTAGTTTGCAGTAATGTAGAGAGTGTGAGCAAGATGGTTATACCGCCATGCCGAGGAATGAGCCAATCAATCACAAAAATGGATACCATTGAAGACCAATTATCTCAGAATCAAATGATGACACAATGACTTTTTATCGAGGTTCACTTGCTTGTCGGTAAGCTAGTCCTCGTTGTGGCAATTCACTCACTTGGAGGTTCACGCGCTAATTGGTATCACACGCCAAACCCTCAATAGGGTGTCATACAACCAACACAAGATGAGGATCACACAAGCCACGAGCAATTCACTAGAGTACCTTTTGGCTCTTCACCGGGGAAAGGTCAAGAACACCTCACAATCACCATGATCGGAGCCGGAGACAATCACCAACCCCCGCTCGACGATCCTTGCTGCTCCAAGCCATCTATGTGGTGGCAACCACTAAGAGTAACAAGCGAATCCCGCAGCAAAACATGAACACCAAGTGCCTCTAGATGCAAACACTCAAGTAATGCACTTGGATTCACTCCCAATCTCACAAAGATGTTGAATCTATGATGAAGATGAGTGGGAGGGCTTTGGCTAAGCTCACAAGGTTGCTATGTCAATGTAAATGGCAAAAGAGAGTGAGCTAGAGCCGGCAATGGGGCTTAAATATAGCCCCCATGAAATAGAGTCATTGTACACCTTCACTGTGCACTACTCGGGGCGACCAAACGCTCTGGTCAGATCGACCGGACATAGGACCCCAGCGTCCGATCATGCGATGCACGCCACGTGGCCTCTGCTTCAAATACTGATCGTCTGATCTCAATGGTCATAAATGCACTTAAGTTGTGACCGAACACACTGCTCGAAGTGACCGGACGCGCTGCTCGAAGTGACCGAACGCACCAACACCAGTGTCCGGTCATTTCTAGTAAGGTTCCACTCACGATCGAACGCAGGACCCCCAACATCTAGTCACTTCTAGTAAGCTTCCAAAGGTGGAAATTCATGATCGGAAATGTCCGGTCACACCTGACCGGACTCACCCAGCGTCCGGTCAAAGACCGATGCCAGCGTGTTCACTGCTTCCACTGACCGAACGCATCAGACCAGTTGAGGCTAGCGTCCGGTGCACTCTATGAGACCCTATCTTTTCTGTACAGGGTGCCGATGGCACCGTCGGACTGTCCCGCACTCTATGGGCGGACACTCCATCGGTGAAGTTTCTTACCCTTGCTCTCAAGTGCTAAACACAATGTGTATCACCTTTTGTGCAAATATGTTAGCATATTTTCACAAATATTTTCAAGGGTGTTAGCACTCCACTAGATCCTAAATGCATATGCAAATGAGTTAGAGCATCTAGTGGCACTTTGATAACTGCATTTCGATACGAGTTTCACCCCTCTTAATAGTACGGCTATCAAACCTAAATGTGATCACACTCGCTAAGTGTATTGATCACCGAAATAAAAATGGCTCCTAACACTTATACCTTTGCCTTGAGCCTTTCATTTTTCTCTTTATTCTTTTTAAGTCCAAGCACTTGATCATCACCATCATCATGTCATGATCTTCATTTGCTTCACCACTTGGAATGTGCTACCTATCTCATAATTACTTGATAAACTAGGTTAGCACTTAGGGTTTCATTAATTCTTCAAAACTAAACTAGAGCTTTCAATGGTGAATGTCGAAAGTTGCTTGAGGGGTTTCCTCTTACTTCTCTTCAGCATATTCCAAGAGCATAGAATCAATAGCCCAATCGATTAGCTCAGAATGCGTCAGGCTATCGAGTGTTCCAAGAAATCTTAAGTAATGAGACCTTGGCTAATGATTGGAGAGTTGAAATAGCCGATTACCTCAAAAATCCATCACAGAAGGTTACCAGAAATTTGAGATATAAATTGACTAAGTATGTTTTGTTAGATAATCAGTTGTATTACAAATCAGTTGATGGGGTTTTGCTTAAATGTTTAAGTCAAGAAGAAGCAAGAGTATTGATGGGAGAAGTACATGAAGGAATATGCGGTGCTCATCAATCGGCTTATAAAATGAAATGGGTTATTCGCAGGTCTAGATATTTTTTGCCAACAATATTAGAAGATTATTTAAAATATTACAAGGGGTGTTAGGATTATCAGCGTTTTGGTAATGTTCAGAAATCGCCTGCATCAGCTATGAACCTAATAATTAAGCCATGACCATTCTGAGGTGGGGGAATTGATTTGATTGGCCAAATTTTTCCACCTTCAAGTAGAGGGTATAAGTTTGTATTGGTAGTAACAGATTATTTTACTAAGTGAGTTGAGACAATTCCTTTGAAAATAGTAACTTCAAAGAATATGGTTGATTTTATCAAGGAGCATATTGTTTATCGTTTTGGGATTCCTCAAACCATTACTACTGATCAGGAAACAATGTTCACATTAGAAGAATTCAGAGATTTTGCTGCCAGTATGTGAATTAAATTACTAAATTTTTCTCCTTATTATGCTCAAACTATTGGTCAGGCAGAGGTATCCAATCAAATTTTGATTAAGTTGATTAAGAAGAAAATTGAAGAGCAACCAAGGAAGTGGTACCTAACACTTAATGAAGCATTGTGGGCATATAGGATGGCTTGCCATGGATCGATTAAATCATCACCTTATGAGTTAGTATATGGGCATAATGCAGTTCTTCCTTGGGAGATTAAGACTGGATCAAGATATGTTATATTACAAAATGATTTGATAGCGAAAGTCTATAAAAAACTTATGATGGATGATTTGGAGGACTTAAGTTGTCATCGACTGCGCGCTCTTGAAAATATTGAGGCCAATAAATTAAGGATTGCAAAGCATTATAATAAAAAAGATCAAGAACAAACAATTTTGCGAAGGAGAGTTAGTTTGGAAAGTAAGATTATCGATTGGGTCTAAAGACAGCAGGTTTGACAAATGGTCGCCTAATTGGGAAGGTTCTTATCGAATTAAACGTCGTGCGCCTGGCAATGCTTATATTTTAGAAAAGCTAGAAGGGAAAGAGCAGTTTAATAGAGCAATCAATAGAAATTTCCTAAATAAGTATTATCCTAGCGTTTGGATTAATACTTGATAGCCGATTTGTTTAGTCGTCGGCTCTAATAGCTGATACCAGGAGGGTATCGCCTTTAGTTCAAAAAGGAAAATTAAACCGAAGGGTTAAAAGCCGATATAATATGTATCACCTATAGAGCAAAAACACACAAAAAGACAATCATGATTCATATTATGGCAGTTTCAGAGATGAATTAGTAAGGAAAAGGGGAAAACTTTGTTCATTCATTGTTTGCTCCTAGTACAGACTAATCGAATACTTTGTTCACAACATCTTGGGCTGGTGTGATATCTACAATGGCCGCCGCGGCGTCATCGAAGTCCTTAATTAGCTCCTCGTGCATGTCAGAATCATTGGCCATTAGGAAGCCTGGCTCCATGGTGCGGAGGTCATGCCCGATCTGGACTTGCACCGTGGCCAAAGCCTTCGTTGCGCCATGATGAATGCCATGGAGGGCAATCTCTTGGGCGCGCGCTGGGATGTCGTGTAGACGGTTGATGAGCAGAGGGACCCGGGCATTGACGGCTGATGAAGCTGCATTTGCTGCCAGTTGGAGGTTTTCCAACTGTACCGTCAGGGCTAGCAATCAAAGAGGCAAGAAGATTGTCAAGAAAGGGGCAGTGAAGATAAAAGTGAGGATTTTCTTGGAACTAAGCTTACCCACCACCATGGTGTTAGACTGGGCCAACCTCGCCTGAGTGGCGTTGGTTTCCTCCTCTGCGGCGAGGAGGGTGGCCTAGGAGTCCTCGAGATGGATCTCAAGCTGACCGTTTTCCTGAGTTGCCTCAGAATAATGGTCCTTGGCAGCCCTCCACTCCTAGAGTAAGCGACAGGTGTCATCACCGGTATACAAGTCGGAGGAGTTCAACGACGAGTCCAGTGTGGGGGTGGCGGCAAACGCAACATTGGAGGGCTCGTCAGCCCTAGGAGGAGGAGGAAGGAGCCTGTTATTCAAGACAAATTTGTGGACAAGTTAGAGGATGATTCATTGCCATAGCAGAGGGCGTTTGGTATTGCCTTATGTGGCGGAGGCGCTGGTTCATTGGTATCTCCTCCTCTGGGATCTCCTCTGCTGTACGTTTGCCATGTTTATCTTCGTCGGCCATGGGTGCTAATTTAGATCTTGAGAGGAGGAGGAGAGGAAACTGCTACAGGGTTCTTGAAGGTAGAAGGACATAAGAGAATAAAAACAGTTGCGGGTGTAGATGTGTTTGAGGCCGAAGCCCTTGACTTGTATTTATAGCCTTGAAGGCGAGATGGTAGATATCTTGGGATGTGTCAAAGCAACCCTAATTGATGGAAGGGGAAGCGCCGCTTCACTAATATCGAGGGGAACGCGGCGTTGATGACTGAGAAAGAATTCAAAGGGTTTTGTGATGAAAGCCGTTTTTAGATTCAATTAAGTCAGAGTAAGGTCAGAAATCGAAAATCAACTAATTCAAATCGGCTCTTCTAGCTGAACCAAAAAGTACAGTTATCATCAGGTTTATGTGCTATAGATATTGGAATGTAAATTATAAGTTAAGAGCATCATGAATTGCTCGTAGTGCTTTCAACCGAATGGCATCAACTTCTACAATTTGTTGTTTATCTTCTTCGGCTGATCCGAGAATGCTCTCAAGACTGCTACGAATAGCTTTGCCTTCTTTGACCTTGGTCAACATTTCTTGCTTCTTCTGTTTGATAGCATTGGGGATCTGAGTCAAGTTGAACTCATGACGTTCGATGGTGGCTTTCACACTTTCCAATTCTTTTTTAAAATTCTTTTTAGCCATCAAAGCTTCACGGTCAATCAGATTTCTTTGAGCCTTTTTCACCTTGGGAGCCTGGTCTTCAATGTTGAATATAGGTATCAAGGCCTCAGCAAGATTTGGGGTCAAATTATCCTTGATGGCCAAGAAGATTCTTCTCATTAGGTCTGCATCATGGACCAAATCGGCTATATTTCCCTCAAGCATTGGCAGCATGTCTTTTAGCCAATTTTTGGTCTCATCTGATAAAGTCTCTTGGGAAGAAATGGCTGATGAGCTAATCTCACTTTCATCTATGTATTCTTCAAAGTTGAAGGAGTAGCTTAGAGCTGGAGAATTAAGTGCCTACATATGAACAAAGGAGTTTTATTAGAAATGGTAGATGGGTTGACAATGAGATGAATGGTGAGGAGAACACAGTACCTTTTCTGGAAGAAACTCTGGCTAAGGAGAAGGAACAACCAATGATGTGCCAACATCTTTTTCAACATTTGGTTGAATCGAATCTAGACTTTCGATGCTGGTGTCTACAGGCATCAAGAAGTTTTTTTGTTTATATTTGTTGTAGAAGGACAAGAATGAGCATATGAATTTCTTACTATCGATTGTTTGCTGAGTTGGAGAGTCAATGGGTTGGGTATCAGCATCAAGAGGATCATCTTCAACTGTTGGATTGTTAGACCTTTGCTCTTGTCTAGATGTTTTCTTAGGAGGTATCTGATAAAGGAGACTGATCAGAGAAGAGTGAGGATTACATAAGATTAAAGAGCTTGAGAAGATACCATGGTAGCATCAGGAGGTGAAGTAGAGAGGTTCTCATCTTCTGCTATTTTGGGTCTGTCAGAACCATCAGTTATTAAAATTATAATCGGCTCCTTAGGGGGATTAGCCGATGAGAGGTTGGTAGACGTCGATTCAAATGCCTGGGACAATAATTCAGCACCCAAGGCCGATTGAGATGCAATAGTCGATGGCTACAAGGAAGGGATTGAATTAGAAGTTTGATATCATCTTAAGAGGGAAGATAAGTTAAGTTACCTGAGCAATTGATGATTTTGTTCTACGAAGTCTCTTCTCAGTGGTGATTTTCTGAGTTACACCTTGGGTTGCCTTGCATTTTGAAGACTGGTATGTGAGTATTGTTGGGGTTTTCATCAACTTTTTCAGAGTGGGTGCAGTTGATTCTATTCTTGAGGCTGGACATGGTGGATAATATTCTATGGGATGCCCTTTCCTGTCCACACATGGCGGATCAAATTCGGTATCCTACAAAAGAGTTTGTTAGATGAATTGATAGGAGAACTTATTAGATAATCCTTCTGAAAGAAAAGTAGTAAATTACCTCACTATCAGAAGCAAATTCTTCATCCAGGGCTAAACAGTAGGGATGAATTAGACTGCAGAAGAGGTGAGAGTGTCATTCTTGCCACCAGGAATCAGACAAATTTGAGGAGAAGGTAGCTCTTGTCCATTCATGTAGGCAAAGAGAAGAAAGATCTGATCCCAGTTGAAAAACTCTAGAAGCTTCCATTATCTCACTGATACCTTCTTTTGGCTTCAGAGTGTTCCTAAAGAATAGCCAAGGAGGTAGTTGACCAAGGCCGAATTGACGGGCCACAAAAGAAGGATTATAGAATTCATAAGTTGGGAGATTATCTAGGAGAAAAGAACCAGTAGCCATTTTGCCACGGCCATGGTGAAATTCAGCTGACAGTACACAGGGTTTGATAATACAACTAAAAATTGTAGCATCTGTTTCATCTGAGCAACTTGATTTAAACCAAAATTTGACTGACAAAACTAGTTCATTGCCTTCATCCTCATCATAAGGCAGCCAAGTCAGGATGTTTGCATCGAACCCTTTGAAAAATTTCTTGAAAAGGTGACATATATCAACAACAATTGTTATGACTGATGCAGCTTCAGCATAATTCATATATTGTTGAGTTCTTTCTTCTTTTCCTTTATAATCTTCAGCAAAGTTGGAAGAAGGGAAGCTCTGATTCCTGAGATTGGGTCTTACAATCTTATGCATGTACATATTCAGCCATAATTGTATTAACCACCAAGGGCCACTGATGATATGCATTGGTTCATTTTTTAGTAATTGAACAGATACTTGGTGCATCAGGTGATAAGCAGACCCCAACAGATATTTTTCGAGGAGGATTTTATTGCCGGCTGCTAGACGTTCTGCCATATATTTATGATTATAAGTTGGTCCACAAGATGACCCACAAAAGATGAATTTTTCCAGCCACATGTTTAGGAAAGCTACATGCTCTCTTTCATCAACAATTGATCCATCCCCAATATGATTTAGAATATAGCTTGCCCATCCTGTGCAGTCTAATATTTTGGCTAATTTCTTGGACCTAGCACTTAGGAAATCATAGGGGTGTATTGATCCTGTTATTCTAAGGCCGGTCAACATGTAAATATCAGCCAAAGTGATGGTCATTGGACCGTGACAAAAAACAAAAGCATTCAAAGTGTTTGGACCAAAAGTAAGATACAAAAATCAGAAGTGAGTCGTTCCTCTCCATTCCAAACAGTGAGAGTGTCAGGCATTGATTCAAGTCATAAATTTTTCAATCTCTAGCATTTTTCTTTGATACCCTACGGAACCAATCCCTCAATCTCTTAGGCATTTTGGGCTAGTTTCTAAAAGGAGTTTTGGTGTTTTAAGAAGGCAAATCTACTACAGATTGTTTGAAGGGGATTTGATTGGTTTTTTTATTGATAAAATCGGATGAATCAGGGTCACCCATGGATCCAAGATAATAGGCATTAGAAACAACAGCTAATGGAATCAGAATTTTGTTCCTAATTTCATAGAAACCAGTTGCGATGAATTTAAGAAAAAGGAAAATACAGAGTAGTGGTTAATACTTGAAAGGCAGAAGTTTGAAGGCATACCTCGTGAACGTGGTCGCTAGTTGCCATTGTAGCCAAAATGAATCTGAATCTGAGGAAGTTTACTTGAACGGCAGTTTGGTAGAACAGAGGATTTGCTAGGGTTAAGGGTTTGACGGTGGCGGCTTTGACTATTGAAGTTTGCTCGAGAAAGAAGGCGAAAGTAAGCAGACCGAACAAGCTGGAAATAATATTGTTGGGGTATTATATAGAATTTAGCCCGAGAGATCAGGAGCCATGCGTTTATTTTGGAATGAGCAGTTGCAACACTGTGAACAGATGAATATAAATTTTAGAATAAAATCATTTTTATTTCAAAATTGGGGGCATGTGTTTACACCAAAATTTGGGAAGAAAGCGGGAGCTCGAAGCTTTCAGGATTGTGTCATCAAGGAATCGATTAGATGTGAATCGGTATCAGCTGATTTTGATGTGGTGTTAGAATCGGCTATTTTATGAATGACGTCATCAGACGGTGTTAATGGGCTATACTTGAGTGGCGCCAGACTCTACAAATAAGGAAAATTGAGGTCTAGGTTATTATTAAGTTAGGAAATTTTCTTTTATTTCAAGAATTGTAACGAGTTGTATTTGAGTAGGATTTATGTTTAGGTTCCGGATATAAATATTAGACATTGGTTATTGTAAAAAAAAGAACGAACACTCAATCAATACAATCTTTTTGGCTTTCGCCATCGCATTAGGAGTAGGAGTACTGTAGATATCGACGAGTTCTTCAACAAACAGGGCTGCATCGACCGATCGATCTCCAGCATGCTTTTCACTAGTTAATGAGATCTAATCTAACGACACTACCATAGCTGCATCTATCCGGTCGAACCTCACTGGTAAGACATTAGATTAGAAATTATCGATTAGTGATCTGGTTAATGTTCAAGATATATACTCTGTTTGTTTGCTATGACCGCATCGACTATTTTAGCCGATTTTTCTACACTCTCACGCATATATATCATGTTTTTCATGAATCGGTCAACATATAGATAGTTTTATAGATTTTTTGGCTTTAGTTTGTTATCATTATCATAATTGCATCGATCCGATCGAACCTCACTGTTGATGATAATATATTAGATTTAAACTGTTTGTAGATTCATTTATATTAGACAGTCAATTTGTTCGCATGTTATACTCTTTTCATCAAATTTATCGGCTCGACGCTTTATATCGGTCATGTTCCATTTAGCCGATGATGCTTTTTGATGTTCCATGAGTATCGGTTATTTTAATTCGTATCATTATCATTTAATATTAGCCGATAATCCTTGATTAAAAGTTCTTCATTTCATGAATACGTTGAATATCGACTATTTAGTCGATAGCCTCGTTGAATCGGCTATTTAGCCGTACATATAGAACTGTTTGGTGCAACACCGACATGTTACACCTTAAATTACCGATAATATTTTCTTTACTTGTTAATTGCAGGTTAAATTGACTGGCACGTTGTTGGGTTTTCAGAATCGGCTGGTTCTGTGTTGAAGCCAAGCAGATCTATGATCTCGTTCTACTCAGATCTTGCGACTTGTTGTGTATTGATCACATCACCACATTTTTGTGTCAACCCATCCTCTTCTTGAAGCTGACATATCGTGATTGGCACACACCTGAAAGTTATCAAACCGCCGCCGGTTATTGTTGCAGTGAATCAGATCGTCCCATGGTCCATCGCCTACTCCAACAAGCACAATCGAAAGAGGGAAATCACTGCAGAAAGCAATAAACACATCAGGTTTCTTTTCAAGAAAACTAAGAACAAGTTGCTTTGTCAGAATCTGCCTATCAATAAAATTAGTTTGTCTTCGTATCCTGTTCCTAGTATAACCTGGCATGTATGAGAGCCTGAACAGTCCTTTCTTCTAGGTAGTTTTCTGATCTTGCTTCTTCCGAGTTGTTCGCATAAGGAGCACTAGAAGACGTTGGGACCTGGAGCAATACAAGCAAACAAGGCCTTAGCAAAAGCAGAGGATCAATCAGATAAGTGTAACACTATGAATGAATCTTGAAGTGACAATCCATGTGCTTCTGTACATTGTTTAGTTTGTTGCTGCAGCATGAATATTGATGTTTCTTATCTACAGAAAATACAAAGAGAAAAAATAGCAAGAGGGAAAAACAGAGTAGTCATACATTGATATACCTCATACCAATCTACTTTTGTGGTACAAGTTATTCAATCAACAGAAAATGGAGTTCATACCTGCCCGTCAGCTATTATCAGTAGGATGTGATACTGATAGCCGTGGTCCTGGACGACCTTGGTTGCAGTTTCTATGATTGGAGCTAAAGATGTCGGGCCTAGATAAGGACTCCACAGTCATTACAACCGTGAAGTGCAAGACGACTAAGCCTGTTCAGTTGGCTGGTTCGTATCGTTGCTGGTTCGTAAAGAAGTACTGCTGGCTGGTTTGTGTGAGAGAAAAATACTATTCCGGCTGGAAATTTACGATCGTTTACGACAAGCCACAGCCAAACGAACAGGCTCTTGAGAAGTGGGAAACAACAAGAAGCTGGTACCATAGAGCCGGATGTGAGGGGCGATCTCTCTGTACCGCTGCAGCGCTTCATTGACACCATTGCATGCCCGTCCATCTCGGTAGAAGCTGAAGACTTGTTGATCATGCGTGGATGCTGAAAAGATGAGGAAGCTAGTGACTTAGTGAGGAACCATCATTATTCAGTAAGACCAAAGGCCCCGGTTGCTCATGGGTATCGTGGAACAAAGAAGAGCGGCGCCTAGCTCTTACTGTCACCGAAGCCGAAGCACGGGATCTGGTTGTCCTCGTCGAACCCCAATAAGGTTTTGCCGATGATGCTGATAGCTTGCTCGTAAGGGTTAGGAGGCCCTCCCAGGTGATGCAGGCTTCTCCCATTGAAACAACGTTTGCCTTAATTCCGGTTCATCAATACTAGAGTCAGTCATGCACTCGACAAAGAGCTTGATAAGCAATAGTGGTCCATGCAAAACACTGATCAAACGGTAGTGGCCGGTTTAATATTTCTGAATTATGAATGATAAAAAACGCTGCGTACCTGTACATTCGTTGCTCTCGGTGAAATCCACCCCGATGATGAGGTTGGAGGACTCGAGACCAGCCAGCTGAAGTGCCGCCTTCACCTGGATGTATGTTTTCAGTTTTCCCCAAGACACGCAGGCGATGTTAAACGACAGTGGTTGAATTCAATCTGAAATGACCGAGGGTAATGGTCGAAGTAGAGTTCATCGTACCTGATCCAAGTTGTCGTAGTTTCTGTCTATCTTGGCGTATGGCCGTTGAGCAGGTGGTCCATGGCCTGCAGCTGCAGGGACGACCCTCTTGAGACGAGTTGTCCAGGCAAACACGGTCCAGAACAGTAGCAAGAATGTGTAGAAGAACATGACCGATCTACCAGATCTACAGCTAGAACGTTGAATCGATGGAGCTCGGCGTGAGGAGCAGGCTTTCACGGTCACGGTCACCGAGCCCCTTTATATGGGGACGAAGCACATCGATTGGCCCGAGACAAAATTTCGGCCCGTTTGACTTACCCCATATTCGGCTTGTTTTTTTTAGCCAGAACGGTATTTTTCTCTCGTAACAATTCAACCAGAACAGTGTTTTTCAACCCGTTTCAGCTAAAATTCAGCCAACCGGACGGAGCCTTCGAGGCAAAGAACCCTTTCGGTGGTACTAGAGGGGAACGCGGTGGATACGCTGAAACGAGTGAGGCCTCCGGTCATCGGGAGGTCCGTGTGGTCTGGTGCGGGGTGGTGCGTACTGCGGTGCCTGCGACGGTGTGATTGGGTATTTGGGTCGGATGCCATGCCACCCCACAAGAAACCTGACAAGAAAGGTACTAGCAAGAAAGACAATTAGAAATGAAAGGTACTAGCAAGAAAGACAATTAGCATCCGATCCGTTTATACAGTACCTGACAAGAACTCAAGAAGCTTGTTGCTGGGTCTGGTGATTTTGGGTCCTGGATTAGCTAGCCAGCGCCAAAAGCAAATCTTGTCCTCAAATGAAACCTCAAGAACAGAAACAGGCATCCTTGAATTGGGATAATCTGAATTATATGGTTTAAGATGCAACTCAAAAGCATGACCAAATTTTGTTTTGCAGAGAAACATCTAACAAGATTTTGTGTGGAAGAAACATCATCAATACCTGGACGAACAGAAGCACCGCGTGCCACGAGACAGACTTGACTTACTTTACCTGCTCTGCTCATTCAGTGGCTCAAAAAGTCAAAATAATCATTCTGTGACATCCAACAGCAAGCAGGACAGCAGCTCAGAAATAGCTCCACTCTTTATTCCCACAAATAGCTTCTGAAATATCCAGCCACATCTTTATCTGTGCACTCAAGTCAACTATCCACCTACAGAAACATAGATAGACTTCCTCTTTACAATGTGTCATCTACCTAGAGTAGCATATGGTTATCACACTGAAGATCAAGTGAGATCTGTTTCATCTTAAAATGGAACAATCCTTGTCAAAGAATGGACTTCTCAGCATCTTCACTACTATATCCCAAGTGGTAACTTTTACAATTACACGGTGCCTTCCAGCACCTGTCAGTTTTCCGCAAAACATGCATCAACAAATTGGGAAAACATCTACACAAGAACACAAACCAAAAACAAAATTCTACTGTTCCCCTTATCTAGTGAAAGAGCAGGATCTGTATATATCTGCAACCTGTATAAATATGGAGCACCTATATTATTAGGGGTTCAGATAGCTCCATCTCATTGGACGTCTGATCTGTCTCCACTGGAGGTAATCGCACGTAGTTCAGTCCCAACCACTGCCACGGCCAGCACATGTACCTATGGCCATTGCGATTTACCGAGTCGATTCTGTTATCTGATTCTTCGAGCTGCCTATTAAGCTCCTCCAGCCTCTCACGTAGTCTGGATGATCGCATATCTACTAGCTTTAGAGACTTCTCTGCAGCATCACGTGCGGCCATGGCAGCAGCAGCTGTCTCTTCCTTGAACTTCAGCTTGTTTTCTAGCTCCACCATAGCTTGTTTTGCTTCGTCCAATTCCTTGCGAAGGGATGATATCTGTGCAACAAACAAAGCTCTATTAGATTTGGCTCGACTAATCAGAAAGCGATGCTTCACCATCTTAGACAAACCATCCATTCCCTTGCACAAGTTGATATATATATGTTTGCTTGAACACAAGTTCCAAAAGCCATGGCACTATATCAAAGATACAAATGGCTCTATATAAAGGCTCCCCTGCAGATTATTGTAAGCTTCACACAGTTGTTATTAACTCATCGCCCTGCACTAGTAATGGAGCGCAGCATCTGCTGCCACCACTGACTGCACGAGGCCTTCCTTACACTACTACATATCAAGAGGCAAAATTTAGCTATATTGATGGGATAACTGCATAAGGCATCTAACTTGTTTCACACTGCAGTCATTTTCTACATTAAGCTGACAGTGCCATATCTAGGAATGCACTTAGGAATACAAAACAGTAATACCATTAAGTACAGAACTCCAGTTTGTAACAAGAATAGCAGAAACAACCTGTTGATGAAGACACTGAATACAGCAACAAAAACATAACAAAGATGACATGAAATGCAAAGCAATAACATATGGTTTAGCATATCTACTAGATTTTATACCCCCCCCCCCCCCCCCCCCCCCTTCGATGATAATCTATGCTAAGCACTGCAGCAGTCTTATGCTTGTCTCACACTCTCACTTATTAGTATCCAGAACATGTATGCTCAGGGCAAATTCAAACATGTAGCAGAGGAAAATCTGCTGAACATCCTTTTGCAGGAATAAATCTGTTAAATGCCATTCTCATGGATTGTAGTTATGCTATTCTAGGTGTTGTAATCTTTTGTGCTTTCTCATATTTGTGTAGGAGTTCACTGTTAATAAATCAAACATATATAAGTTGCAAAACTATTTGTGGTAGTTTGATTGCATATGGGACAAGCTAACTGTGCTAGAAGTTCCTCCAAAAGATATCATTCTGTCAGAACACTATGATGGAAAGGTGACAACATGATAGAATCACCAGATTTTAAGAGTAACCCCCATCTCCCAAAAAAACACAAAAATGGCACTGAACGCCTAGAGAATAAGAACTATATATATGGAATATGTTTGTATTAGAACACCTGAGTTTGGAACTCTTTCTCAATTGATCTACCAGCTTCAGCTTCCTGCTCTGCTGCCATCTTCCACCGCTTAATCTCCTCTTCAGCAGCTGTCACGTCCATCATCAGACCCTCAACCTGAAACAAGTGCATCAAAATGCAGTTAGCACTTGATCATTGATCATAATCTTAAAGAGACTTAAGTGGTGTACTTGAGACGTGAAACTAGACATGGGAGAGAAACTTACGCTTTCATTTGCCACCCTTTCCTTCTCTTCAAGATTTTTTATTTGCTTTCTTAGCTGACCAATCTCCTTTTCTTGCCCTTCTAGCCTTGTTCTAAGTAAACCAGACTCCGCCCTTAAAGCCAGCAAATTACATAAATGATCAGAAGCAGGAAGAAATTAACAATGGTTCAAAATATCCACAACATGAAATAGCAACACAGGAATATCCAAATGTTTTTCTTTTGTTGCAAAGAAGCTCAATAAGCATGTCCTAAAAAACATATGGTCAGTTTACACAACCTAGACAACCGCTCTTCCAAGTTCCAAGTTCATAAGTGATTCTATGTTCAACAGGTGGTGAAAACAAGAACTTGAAACCGGGATTTCTCTAACCCCTAGAACTAGGTCTGATCTGAAGAAACTTTGTTATGCAAGATATGGACTCCACATTTCACAGATCATAGAATCAAATCTCATCTGTCACAGTAACTACCTTAGTGCTTCGACAAGATGTTGGAGCTCAACAATCTTGACCTGAGACTCCTTCATTGTATTCTCGAGAGCCCCTGCCTGCAATGTTGATTGCATAACAAACAATTTAGGCACTATACATGTTCAGGAACGGGCAATTCCATGAATGGTAACATCAATTGTACTTACCAGGGTATAGACCTCGTCCTTCTCCACACTCCCTGGCCTGTGCTCCTTTCGCTCGTCAAGTCCAATCTCAATGCCAGCTTCCCTCAGTCCATCCTCTGCAACCTTTAACACCTCACTGGTGGTTGCCTGCAGTGCGCTCCGGAGCAGCACACCAATGTGCTCCTTCTCTTTAATCAGTTCATCCACCCTGTCCTCCAAACGTCTCATCTTGCTCTCCTTGTCATCGATAGAAGCCCCGACCTTCTCCAGGGCCATTGCCGAAAGCTCATAGGCCAATTTCGTCCCTTCCAGAGACACCTTGAGGCTCTCCTCGACGTCAGTCTCCTTCCAGACAAAAACCGAGTCCGACAGGGCACTGGCAGCTTCGGCATCGACCAGCTTGACCACCTCCCGCATCTCGTGGTACAGCTTGGAGGTGCATCCGATCTGCTCCGCGAGCACGGGCCTCTGTGCATCGAGCTTCCCCTCGAGGGAGGTGATCCTGTCACGGAGCTCGGAGATCTCGCCTTCCCGCTGGGAGAGAGATTTGGAGAGGGATTCGCCCTCGGCAGACCTGGATGCGAGCGACGCCTCGAGCTCAGAGACCTCGATGGCGATCTGGTAGTTGCGGTGTTCCATCTGCTCCCGCGCGCGATCGCGGTCGCGGTTAGCGGTGTCGATCTGGGCGAGGAGGTCGTCGACGATGTCGTTGGCGCGCTTGAGGACGCCGTATGCGAGGGCCGGGAGGCCGGAGGAGTACTTCTGGGAGGTCGGGAGCGGTGCGGCGGGGGCCGAGGAAGGGGAGGCCTTGGCGGAGATCCTCTCGAAGCCGGAGGAGAGCATGGAGGAGGCGGTGGCGGCCTCGGCCTGGAGCGCGGCGAGGGAGCGTGCGGAGGCGGCGGACTCCGCCTGGACCGCGGCGAGCGACCGCGCGGAGGCAGCGGCCTCGGCCTGGAACGCGGCGAGGGACCGCGCGGAGGCCGCGGCCTCGGCGGTGAGGTCGTCGCGCTTGCGGAGCACGTCCTGCGCGAAGGCCTTGAAGCGGGCGACGCGGGACTCGGCCTCCGCTAGGGAGGCCTCGGCCGCGCGGCGGAGGCGGCGCTCCTCCTCGAGCTCCGCGGCCAGGTCCAGCAGCCGCCGCTGCTGCTGCTGCGCCTGGGCATCGGACTGTGGCAGGGGTTGTTGGGCTTGCGGTAGGGTTTTGTGGGAGGATCCGGAAGAGGTGGAGTAGGGTGGGAGGGGGTCCTCGTCGACGTCGGAGAGGACGGCGGCGTCGTCGTCGTCGGCCATGGCGTCGGAATCGGCCGGCTTTGGGCCTTGGCGGTGGTGATGGGGTGGGTGTCCCTCTGTCGTCGCGTGGACGGGAGGGTGTCCTCCTTGACGAGCGGCGTCGCAGGGTCGGTGTATTGTATTGGGCGCGAGACGGGCACGGCAGTGTGGGAACGTGACCGGGCCCGGCTGACCTGATTAGTTGCCCCGCTTCGCTTCGGATTTAGGGCATGTTTGGTTTATAAGATGACTAAAAACCAGTGACATATAAGTCATATAAGTCATACTTATTTAGTTGTAGATAACTTATAAGCTTATTAAAGATGTGGGCCCTATGCAGAAAAAGGTGACTTATAAGTTTTAAGTAGGGCTGAGCTAACTTAAAACTTATAAACAGGATGACTTATAAGTTGATGATATTTAGCAAAATAAGTCACTTATTTTACTTTTCAACTTATAAGTAGGTGATTTATTTGGAATCAAACGTACCCTTATTTTATTTATTTCTCCACGCACAAGACGAACTGCTCCGTCTCCGTTGGGCTGTTTGGACTAGTGGCACGGCGGCGAGTTGGCCGGACCCGATGCGTGCTGCTCCTTTCACTTTCTATGGACGGGTCGGTGAGGTCGCCGGCGACGGGGAAGAAAGGAGAAGCTGAAAGAAAGAATGGCAAGATAAACTAGAAATCTTCATCCCACGTTTTTTTTTCTTTGGAAGTACAACGGAATATTCGTCTTGCATTTTCTTTCTGGGGAAGTATAGAACGGAATATTCGTCTTGTATATATATAATAACTCCGATACTTCAGGAACTCTGCAATAGTGCCGATACGCATCAGCAACGTCACAAACAAATTTCTTTTCGTCCGCGACGCATGTCACAAGGATGAGCCGATGCCGATCGATGCTCATTGCTCAACGAAACTGGTGTTGTATGAACTTGCAAATTGCAACTTTATAAAGAAAATTTTGTACCAGTTGATTTAAGTTACACTTGCATTGGTAACCAACTGCAATCTTCACACACACGCGCGCGCGCGCGCGTATACCAGACCGGCAGACGGAGGCGGGACAATCTAGGTAGGCGGAGGCGGGACAATGGGGAATTACACTTTTCAGTTACACAAATCAGTCAGTCACAACATATAAGCGTCTACCAGCACTCGCGCCAAGTTGTCTTTTTTTCTTTTTTAGCGACCATCTGAATTCTCAAGGCTGTATCTCTTGCCTCTGAATCCTCAGAGCTCCCAATTGTCTCTGGATTTTGTTAGTTCTGCGTCAGATAAATGTGCCACAGCATCATCGGAGATGTCATGACGACTGGTTACGAGTGGTTTTTGCCGTGTCTGGTAAAGAAGACATGACTCAACGCTTCTTGAGCAGTCAGCCTTGCCGAGGGCTCATAGGCTAGGAGGCGCTTCAGAAGGTCAATCAAGTCCCCAGCAGAGTGATCCACATGATGCATCACCAGGTTCTGGATCAGAAACAAGTGAGCACTGTTAGAACGACAGATAAACAAATCCAAAAGATAGTAATACCAAGCCAAGGAAGGGACATTGAGTGCCATTGTTTGTAATAGCAAGGTGGGAAAGAAAATGAAAACCCAGGAGGAAGAATCAATCAGCCAAGCATCAGGAACCTTGTCACATTTACCTGAAGGCGAGGCAGTTTGAGAACAGCTCTAACGCTCTCTTTTGTTGTTGCTCCTTCTGGCCAGTTCAATCTTCCTCTTCTGACGTACTTCTCTGCATGCTGGCTGAGTTTACAGAAGGCAAACGACTAGAATTAGTCTCAAAAAGGCAGCATTAGGTACAAAAATGCAAACAGGTAACAAAAGCCCTACTCAGCTCTTTCCAGCATCTGCCGTGGAAGAGGGCCTAGAACTCTCTCCATCATTGCAAGGTGTTCCAAGTTCTCATGAGTCTGGAACAGTGTCTCACCCTTTAAAATGAGGCAAATGATTTAATCAGACATGCACTTTTTCGATATCAACAACCAAAATTAGAGAAATACATACCGAGCAAAGCTCAACAAGTATACAACCAACACTCCAGATATCACAAGGATAGCTCCATCCATGCCCTTACAACAGTGACACAAATATTAAGCAACTGGGCTCCACAAGTAATAAAAATAAAAAAAGGACGTGTGCAATTAGGCAGCAACTACAGTCAAGTTCATACCCAAAATAACTTCAGGGGCTCGATAGTGTCTGGTAGATACAATGTAACTGCGATCCTGGTGATGGTATGCTGCGCTTCCAAAGTCAATCAACTTAATGGCATTTGATTTTGGCAGTTTCCTTGAGAATGATCCACCCTAGATTGAAAATTTGTAGTTAAGATGACTAGTGAAGCAGACAGCAGTTCAAGAAAAATTACAGTAGACAAGAGATTAAACTGAAGAGAGTGTTATGGGCTGGGCCTTAGCAGAGACAGCCATAAAGGTCCGAGCACACAAGCAGCAAATGCATGCAATTGATCAGATCAAGCTAGTTGGTTTATTAGTTTGCTTCTTAGCTAAGCAAGAGATAGACAGTGGATTGTCAGTCAGATGAGATCAAGATTGTTAGCATCATTTGTTAGGGTTAGCTCTATAAAAGAAGAGATGGCACATCACATTGAATAAAGTAAACAAGTTACACTTAATCATGTAGCGTAAAAGTACCTTGGGATCAGGTAACTTGACATAATCTGAAGAAACAAGGAGGATGTTCTCTGGTTTCAGATCAGTATGAATTAGCTGCAGACGATGCATGACTGCATGGAAGTAAAGGCAAATATCAGGATACACCAGAAAAAAAATGTGAAACCAAGTTCCGAGTACTGGCATAAAAGATGATGATTCAAAAAGGCAAAGAAAACAACATCAAATTAGCACACAAGTATTTGAAAAATATAGAATTAATTTTCTAAATAAAGGAAGGAAAAATATGAAAAAGCACTATCCATTGTATTTCAAATGTGTTACAAAATTTTTGAAGTCGAAATACTCAGTTGAAGTCAAAGAAGAGCAATACATCAGATAAGAAAAACAAAAAAATAAATAACAATCTTAAATAAAAGAAAAAATAACATATTCAAAGTTTGCAGGGTACTGTCTCTACACACATGCAACAGATTCCAAAAGTTGCTCTCCGATCTGGCGAACTAGATCAATTGGAAACGGGCGGAAGCCAGTTTTCTGCAGAAAATCATATAAGCTTGGGCCAAGCTTCTCGCAGACCTGTTCATTCATCGAAATTTATTGATTGATTTGACCCCAATGTCTACATGACAGGTTGGGGAAAATTTCTATAAATCAACCATTATACTTACAATACAAATATGGCTACGATAGTCAAACCAGTTCCGTATTTGAACACAACTGCAAAAAGACTCATAAGGATGTAACTTTCCTCCATTACAGCAGCAACATAGTTTTTAAGAAAGGCCACAATTTAATGCACAGAACTTATCTCTTTGTTTTCATAATGGGGACAAGTAAAAGTATAACTTACTGTTTTCCTGCAGCATCATTTCTTGCAAGCTTCTGCAGGACATCAATCTCTATCATTGCTGCATCACTGTATTTCTTTACAGAGCGAACAATTTTAATAGCCACCATCTCTTTGCTTTCTCGGTCCCAGCATTCCAGTACTTGACCAAAAGTACCTATAAACAAATAAAAAGATATCAAATATCACAGGAAGTTTTGCTGAGTCACTTGCATCATAAAAATAACATGATGCTTCAGAAACTATAACAATGGCAAATGTCTCTTGTACACGGGCACGCTTATTTAGTTAATCGGTGGCATGAGTGGGTGAGTTTTTGTTTGTTTGGGTTCTTCCCCTTTTTCTTTCTTCTTAATATAATAATACGCAGCTCTCCTGCGTGTCCGAGAGAAAAAAATGGCACAGGTCCTTGAACTCACAATTAATAAACTAAAATTAAATAGTCTGCATTTTGCATGAGTACGTGATGGCAAAGAAATACTAACCTTCGCCCATTTTTCTGTATATCTTGTCTGCAAAAAAACATAAAAAATGATATATTAGAATGGTGCCATTCCCACAAGTGCAATAAGTTCAGAACATTTATAGGAATACAAAAACAGACAGCCAATCACAAAGAGAAAAAAAAAAGGATCTTATGTCGAGATGAAATATAACATTAACATCATTGGGGGCTATAAAATAAGTCAACATGGACGACATTGAAAACCTTGAACCACATAGATTAGAAAGCAAAATAAAACAAGAGCACCCAAGCAAGAAAATAATTTTTTAAAATGCCATTTGCTTAATGCAATAGTGTTCAAAAAAGGTTTCAAAAGGGTATGAAACTAAATAGATGTCCACTGAGGCATGATTGAAAAATAATGAAAAGGTTAAAATGGCGATATCCGTTCAAAAGAAAAAAAATGCTAACAGTACAAAGAAATCCACAGATTTTTAAATGAGTATAAGAAAAAGGGAATGCAACTCCCAGAAGGATGAACATCACATATCACAGAGAGATTACTCCAATAGTGATAGTCAAGTGTAATTACAGCGAGAGGTCAAATTCTCTCCAACAGCAAATACGTAATGGCCATCTTTGTCGTCTTCTCTCCAGGGAGGGGAAGCATTTCGAGCCACACCCTTCGGGAGCAGAGATGAACAAGTATGGTCGGAAGGATTTGCTGATGATAGCAGGCTGGCCACATCACCAACTTCTTGCCCACAAAATGTTCCTATCTGAGCCTACACACATCCATCCATCGTTTTTTCATG
The DNA here is from genome assembly GCF_019320115.1 of Miscanthus floridulus. Taxonomy (NCBI): domain Eukaryota; kingdom Viridiplantae; phylum Streptophyta; class Magnoliopsida; order Poales; family Poaceae; genus Miscanthus; species Miscanthus floridulus. Next base: position 61,566,580 of record NC_089582.1, read on the forward strand.
CAAGAGAAAATATAGACAAATACTTCCCAGTGTGATGGTCACAGAGATAATTAAGCCACATAAGAAAAAAGGAACACAGAGGTGAATAGAACAAGGAATAGTATCAGTTATCACAGACATAATACATGAGAGATTATAGATAAGAACTTGAAAGCATGTAGTTATAATTGAAGAGAACATATTGCACATTCTGCCCTTTATTCCATCCATACTTAAGCCCACGGGAGAAATTGAACTTGGTAAGCTACAAACTACTTGTATTAAGATGCAAACTTCAACAGAATACACACTATTCATAAATGCTAACAGGTGGTTCTTATTTGATAAATAAAATTCAGTTAGATCATAATCATGTAGATCAAGCATAATAACAATTGCAACAGAAGGCATGGCTGAATTATGTGAAACCACGTTCCCATTTCAGGTAGAAAGCATTTTTTATGCTACTAATCCAGTCCAAGATGTTTTTCCATGAATTAAAACATAACTTAAAAGGAGTGATTGCTGACATACAAAAAATCTAATATGTATTGAGCCTAAATTTGCCAGTATGTTAAAACAAACTATACGCAGCTCTAGGCGTGCTCTCGAAAAAAAGACTAAGCATGCATACTCTAGGTCAAATATAAACCTGGTCAGATTAAGCAGGCTAAAAAATTAGCAGCAGCATCAAGAACATTGGCATACTAATTTTGCAAGACCACTGTAAAAATTCTGTAGATCTGGGCTCTAATACAACACATAAACGACTAGATCTACAGGGTAATGACATAGCTAACGGAATAGGTGATAGTTGTATGCGGAATCGCCTCAACACATCGGAGAGCAGAGGAGTCGGTGAGGGGCGTTTACCTCGGCAGCCGGCGCCACGTCCCAGCCAAGCCTCGCCCGCTTGCGGGGACGGCCGGTGGCCAGATCGGCCGCGGCGGCAGCACACTCCGTCGCCATCGCTGTTGCTCTGCTTAGCGCGGAGGAATTGGGGAAACGTCAGGAATAGGTCGCGAAGGGAGGGGAAAACGCGCGAAGGGAACGGGGAAAGTGGAGGGGCGTCCGTCGTATGCGCGTCGCGGGGGGCGGGGGGATCAGGGATTGGTGCGAATCGGATGCGGACACGCAGTAGGCTGGTAGCGTACGCGTACGTCTCCTGTGGTTTGACCAAACCAAACGAAAGCACGCACTGCGCCAGGATTCGTGCTTATCTTTATTGTTTTTTTTAGTATTCCTCGGAAAAACAGGGCAAAAATACAGCCGGCCTGTTCGCTGGTTGGTTTCTGGGCTGGTTTGGGCTGGTTTCATGTGAGAGGAAAACACTGTTGGTTGGCTGATTTGGGCTGGTCGAAACCAACCAGCGAACAGCGTGAGCATAGCAATCACGATCACCACTGCAATCAAATCTTACCACTGCAATCAAATCATGATTATGTAGTCTGTACAATACAGTTGTAGTCTGTACAACACAAGAAACTGCAGAATACACATGAAGGCTGTACAAGTATCATCAACTTGATGCAATTCCACAAAATACCAAAAACGAAGATGGTGTGAACGCAATCATTTATTTTAGTTTTTAAAAAAAATCAAACCATCCATACAAGGGACTGAAAAGGAAACAATTTTACGAGTACATGCAAGTTTGATCAGCCTCCTACGGTTGGACAAGGGAAGTATCAAAAGATGCTGTGAACCATGGCTGCGTTTAGTCCTTTCAATCCAAGCAGTAAAAATGTAAAATCCATGATTATTGTTAGACACATTCGTGTAAAGTAGCCGCAGCAAGGGGATTACTCGAGCATTCCTTAATAGAAACCAAGGACCATATGGAATTCATTTCATTATTGCAATCCAGTTTCAATGGAACTATGCCGCGGACAATGAAGTCACATGAATTTTTGTGTGCTAGACAAACACTCTAATGGCTCAAAAAGGGATCTCAGTATCAGCCATTCTGTCAAAACCTACAAGCAGCAGCCTGTCAGGATACACTTCGACATGACCAAATGCGCTGGTGCCAGGAGGACACTCCAAGGCAGCCTCCAGGGTGCGGTGGTGCACACCGTGTGAGTCCACAGAATGGCCACCCTTGTGGTCATGCCCAGCAAAGCAGGCCTTGACACAGCTGTACTGGTGAACAATAGCCATCACCTCATCGTAGTTCCACATGAGAGCTGCCGGGGAAGATGCCCCGGGATCCATTGGGAGATGGCTGCATACGATGACATTTTGATGGTGCGCCGATGCGTCCTGGAGGACACCATTGAGCCAGGACAGCTGCTCCTTGCCAACTGCGCCATTGAACTTCACGAACCGCCTGTCAACGCCGACCAGACCATCAGGGCTGTTCTTGTCAGTGTTTGGGTTCTTCTCATCCAGGAGCTTCATTGCAGCTGCAGTCACAGGATGATCATTGGGCCAGCCGAGGCAACTGAAGTCATAAGCATCCAGAACAACAATTCTGAACCCGGGGCATGGCGAGAAGTCATAATAAGCACGATCAGAATCTGTTGCGATCTTAAGCAGAGACACCAACTGGCTGCGTGGAAGGTTGTACAGGCAATGGTTGCCAATCATGTGATATGTTGGGCCATCAAACTTGTCGAATTCATCAAGGACCTTCTGCACCGCCCACAACGATTTGTCCTTCGGGCAGTAGCCATCAATGATGTCGCCAAAATTGATCGAGAACTTGATGTTGCCTTGTTCGTTCCACCTGTCGACAGCACTTTGGAGGACGCTAATGCTGTGGCGGTAGTATCGTGGGACGCCGAGGAACGAGCGGCCATCTGGGATATCAGCATACTGAACATCAGCTATGACACCAAAGGAAAACAAGGGTTCCTTTGTTGATGCACGGGCTACTACTCCATTAGCCACAGCCATCCTCAGAACTTAGCTTGAAGGACCTTCAGAATAAACCAGCAACTCAGTGTGAGAGGAGACGATCCCTGTGCTCGAACGGAATATCGAAACAAGATCTGTTCAGAACTGAGAAATTATTGACCTATTTGAAAGAAGAAAAAAAAATTATGAAATGCGTGCGCACCTTAATTGGAAACCAAAAAGTTCAGTGGTGTCTACCGAGAATCAACTGAAATTAGCACGCTGAAGAGGAACAACTGAAATTAGCGCACTGAAGAGGAACAAATTGAACATTGACGAATGGATTGTGGATTAGTAGGCCACCACGTAGCAAACAAATTCGCAAATCACAACTAACTGAATGGAGAGAAGTACAGATTTAGACTCAGCTTAGGGCAAAACAAACTATTGGAAATGAGGAATTGATTCATATAAACAATGAAGCTGAGATTGTTTATATATACCAACAACAAAAGAAGGGGGCAGCCCACGTCCGAATCGATCTCCACTCCAACCCCACAGACTGACGGATTGGCTGGGTAAGGGCACAGGCGAGTAGGCGACGAGATGCGGCCGTCGCCAGGGGAGCCGGCGCGCGCGGGTGGGCTGCCTGGACTTCCGCGGATTCTCCGTCAATCCTTCCAGCGCCGCGCTCGCCGCCCCTCGGTCGTACAAAGTACAACCTCAAACTCCCGCCGCCTGTGACCCGTCGGTGGTATGGGTCTATAGGGGAGGAAGACAAGTCTGAAACTGCGAGGGCCTTTTTGTTAGACAAAGCTGCCTGCCCCCTTGAAATTCAAATAGACCCTCTATTTTATTTTTTTGCCGAAAAAAAGAAAGGAAACTTAATTCAAGAGCGCTCCAATTCAAGTCCCTTTAGGCCTCGTTCGGCAGCACCTGATTGGTGCCGGACCAAGTTTTGATCCTGGACAAGATGGAGTGAATGGTGAATAATCATTTTTGCTCAGGATCAAAACATGATGAAAAAAAGGAGTGTTCAGTTGAGGCAAGAAAATAGGGGTAGCAGAGCTGTACTTGTAAGCAATGAACATCTAGAAACAACTTGACTGTAATTGACTCGCAAGTTACAAAAGATGATAATCTGAACATTATCATAATTTTTAGCGACTGCACGTATCTGAGTTGCATGTCAAGTAACCGTCCGCTCAAGTTAACACCACATCGAGGTCGCAACAATGTTATTAATGGTATATGAGTGACTGGGAGTTGGGGGCCACCAGGCAGTAAGTTTGCATCTGGTACTAGAACTCTAATAACACTACATCAGAAAATTCGACATATACATGAGTAGAGTCGATCTCTTCAAAAAAGAAGACTAGGGATTCCTACGAGCGTTTCTGTTCCATCATCAGAATTGCTCCACTCATAAACCACAACTAGTCATATCTCCACCAGAGTGGTCCTGCAAACAGGGCAACCAAAACACCAGTGGAACAAATCAGTTGAGGGGACAAAACAAGCAAAAGCTACCATGTGCTACGGTGCTGTAACGGGCTAGTTTTAGCGTGTCAATTACAGCAGCTTGTGTGACGTGCAATAAAAACACCATAAGCAGCTCCTAATTCAAGCACGTTCTTGAACCTAGAATGAGCTACAGCAAGTGTAGTAGCCCTGCTAATTGACTAAACCCACCTCATTCCAACCCCACTCCAAATCAAATGAATTTGTTTTCTCAGCCCACCCATAGGTTGCTTTCATCCAATCCAACGTGCACAGTGGATTGCACCCATGGATTTTAACCAACAAATTAGCATCTAAGCAGGAATGGCATAGTGCACAAACAAGCATACCAGACTTGTCCCTCACACGGTCACACCGTGTTATGTTGGATGAACATAATTGATCAATTTCAGACTTGTCCCTCGCAAAAAGTTGCTGATGTGCTTATTAAACCAGGAGTTAACATTATTTTGATCATCCACAGGTGCAAATTAAACATGTACTGAAAATTCTTTTATATGCACTACAATCAGCAAGTATAAGCCCATGAGTTACTTAAATTATATGCACTGCAAGTATAATAAGCAAGCTATGAGCACTGCAGCCTGTTTTTTTAACTTCAACTAATTGAAAGCATGTAAAGAAACAACTACTTTGCTGCTACTGTAATCGGCCACTGAACTACTGCTACTGTCGGCACACAAGTAAAAGCACTGACAACATCCACTGAACTTAGCAAGCAAACAACAGAGCAACAAAGAAAATATTTCTTCTTTCAGTTTTGCAGTAACTAAAGGACTCTTGTAGTCAAATAGAATGAAAACATCAAGTTTTCAGCAATTAAGTAGACTGACATGTTAGACCATCGCACTTTTGAGCCAAACCAAAGTTGCTTCTCGATCTAGTTCACACCCACTTAGGAAGGCCTCTCTATTTTCTTTGCTCTTGATGAAAACTGCAAATACTTTTGCCTTCTCTTCCTTTGTCAATTTCATTGTGCTCAGAACAGATATACACCTTTTGATAGAGAAGTCATTACCTTCAGCAACCTCCTTTTCTTTGGCTAGATCTGCAGACTCATCTTGTACTTGCTTAGTCCTCATGTCTAGGTATCTCCCCATCATTTCTTCAATCCTTTCACCCTTCTTAGGTCTCTTTTCTTCCTTTTCATGTTTTTTGCTTGATATAGTAGTAGTAGTTCTTCGCTGCCTGCTTCTTTCAACAGCTACAACCTCATTTTCTTCATCTCATGACAGAGAACCTCGCTGTCCATTTCTTTCAACAACTACAACCTCACTTGCTTCCTCTTGTATCTTAGTGATTGAATCATCTTCATCTAGTACCTCATGAACCTCAATGTTGTCCAAGTCATCTGCATCATGAATTTGTCGAAGTGGTGCTTTCTCTTGTGGTGGCTCAAGAGAAGTCAGATTGTAAGTACCTTCAGCCAAATGACCTACACGATAACAAGGAAATAGCTATAGATAGTGGTCTTTCCTCATGAAATTCAAGTATAAAGAGAACCAATATAGTTATGACCTAACTCTATAAAACTAGCATATTGTTGCTTAGTCATCAGAACTAGTAGACAAGTCAAGTGAATCATAGGATAATATAGATCAGCAAGATAGAAACAAACAAATACTAAAGTGAGAAGCAGAAAGAATATATTGATTGGCACTGTTTGCAACTATAGAAAGTGAACCTACCATCATAAAGCTCTCCTAAAACATCAAATAGTGGAAATCTTGCCTTACTGTTGCGGAACTTCCTAATTTTAGGAAATGTCTGCACATTCAAAGAGAACCATTGATCAAATATGAGGTTATCACTATGAGGATATCCATAGAATTACTTCAAGAAATCAACTTACAATTTCAAGGTTATCCCACATAGATGGTGATCCTTCAACCATATGCCTATCTTCATTCCAGGTGGCCCCACTCTGCCTCCTTGCCTCTTTAAGCATCCTATAGTCTTTCTTTAGCTGTACTTCTTTGTCTTGAATCTAACTCTTTGTGTAGTTGACATACTTGTTCCTCAGATGGAACTCCTTCACCATTTTATTCCACCCTTCAGGGGTCCATCCATTATCACCTCTGTAGCCACTATCTTTATACTCATGGAGAATGTCTACCACGGACTTCTCAAGGGCCGGATTCTAGTCCGCTCTTTGCTTTACTACTACATAAACCATGGTCAGACATTAGGTTACCAAAAATCAGCAAATACAAATAACAGTAAAGAAATACCAGTTTACAGGTTAAAGGTTTACTAAAACTACTATAATAGCACATGGTGGAATAAATTGTATAGAAGAGAATTACTTCAAGAAAGTTCTTTTTAGTAGCAAACAGCTGCAAAGAAATAACAACAATAATAGCAAAGAAATAATAGCAATAATAGCAGAGAATTAAACACCATACCTCTCGACGAACCTCCCGTCTTCTTTGCCTTACTGCATTTAGGAGAAGCCTTCTTTTTAATACCACTTGTTATACCCAAGAACCGGTGCAACTTTGGTGACGCCCTTGCAATCATATTGAGCTTCGGGGAGCCTTTTCCAACCATCGCTGTCAAATATGAGTATATGACACAAGCCTATTCACTTATTACAAGCTTATTCAATTATTACAAGCCAAGTTTATTACAAGCTTATTCATGACAAAAGCTTATTACAACCTATTCAAAGACTAATTTAAAGACTAAAAAGAAGTCTCTGCTTAATTATAATCCATGCTTATTACAAGCTTATTAACTTATTACAACCTATTCAAAGACTAATTTAAATGTTGCTGGTACTGAACCCACATTTCTTGGGCGATGGTGTCTCTTAAAGCGTTGCCTTGTACTGAACCCACATTTAGGTCATTCATTTGATCACCACTTGGTACAGCAACAAAGTTTCTTGGAGAGATATTATCCGGCTGATGATCTAACCATTCCTCATCTCCATGAAGTAATCGGATCAGATTATGGAAGATGGAAGCAGCTATAGGTATCTTTACTTGATTTTCCAACATGTGGAATGTGGCAACTTTCAGAATGGGGAAGCGCTTCTTAAGCACCCCAAAGCCCTTTCCACATGGTTCCTCAGTAGTGTGTGGCGGTGGTTAAAGAGCTCCTTTAGGTTATGCGGCCTTCAATGTCTAGCCCCAAATTCTTTCAAATGGTATTGAACTCCTCGATATGGAGCAAGAAAAGATGGAGTATTTGCATACCCTCCATCAACTAGATAGAATTTGCCTAGAGGTACTTGGAAGCCCTTGCTCATAGCTGATCATAGCACTCTGGAATCTATAGCCGATCCCTCCCATCCACTAGAAATGAAAGTGAAGTTGAGATCGAAATCACATGCCACCATCACATTAATGCTTAGTGTGCCCTTCCTATTTCTAAAAGGAGAAGCTTTCTCAGAGGCTATGGAAATAGGAATATGAGTTCCATCAATGGCACCTAGACAATTCTTGAAAAATGGATAGAATCTAGGATTGTCTTGGATTTTTTATGCACTTGATTAGGATCAGGAGCTTGAAGGTAACGGCGAGAGAGTGCGGGAATGACCACCTTGAAGAAGTGGTTGATGTGATGATGGAAGGTGTCATTGCTATGCCCAAAGAACACTTGGAGATCCTCATACGAGGCATTGTGACTTAACATGTATAGGAAGAAACCCAACTTCTCCTCCACAGTTATCCTAGTATCAACAACAAGCCTTTTGCTTCCAAGATAATTTGCCAATTCTCTAAAGATGCGTGGTTCCATCCTAAATGCAACTTGACAGTTCTTGACATGTTCCTTGAGGAGTCTTCGAACTTTAACCTCGCCTGTTTCTTCCAAAGTATGACATTTCTTCTTTTCCCCTCCTCTAGCAGAACTCATAAGATATAAGGTGGGGAAAATAAATAGCATCATGTCATCGTCTTCTTCCTCCCTCCTCTTTCTAATATGATCTCATAGTGAGAGACGCATTGCAGGACTGAAGCATACAATTTTATAGTCATATAGAAGCTAAATATTATTAACCATGTCATATAGAAGTTATATTATTGACCATGTCATATAGAAGCTGTAATAAACATTATAGTCGCCTTATAGAAGCATATATAAACTTATAGTCATATAGAAGCTTTTGGAGTACCTTTTGGAGTTGGTACCGGATCCTAAGAAGGCGGAGGTTCACCTTCCCCAACTCTAAATGGTGCTAGAGAGATCTATAAGTAACAAGAAACCATTTGGCAAATCAAGACATCATCTAGATAATAATACAAGTAACAAAGTGAGCTAATAGGCTAGGTATGTCAACTTCAGTCTTCACTACAGACTGAAACAAAGGGACATTCCTTAATTCTGGAGGACGATATTAGCAGAATTCCTCTTTTTATAGTACAAACGAACTAGGCTAAGCTTGGTGGTCTCTCGCTACCTCGCTATTGGAAGTAGACTTAATGATGGACTGAACGCCCAAATGAGAAAAGTATATGGCGCAACGAAAGAACTACACCAAACAAAAAGTCTATGTTTTCCTCGAAACCAACTGAACATGGCTTGTTCATTCCTCTGATCCATCGAGGTAGAGCTATAACAAAATGTACGCTCTATGCATAAACAACAAATATCCACCAAATACATCACCACAAACGGAAGCAAGAAGTAGAGAGCAGGCAACACCTATGAGCATCAATCAAACCCGTAAAAGAATCAAGCCCATATGCTCCATCCCAGCTGTATAGATTTTGAACTTGGGATGAATCCAAACCGGGGTAGCGCACGGCTTACTAGTATGTATGAGATTAGGTAGGACTCACCCTAGGTGTTGGCGACGACCCGTCCCAGCCTGAGCAGCACCGCCACAGCAAGGACCACCGCCCACCACCTCCCCACCGCCGCTGCCATTCCAACTCGAGCGCCAAGCAGGCCCCACCACCTCACCAACGCATGGGCGTGTGGGTCCTCCCACCGATGCGAGCTACATGGTGTTGCTCGATCTACCGCGCCGCCGCCGGCCTCTCCCTTCAGAGCTCACGGTGTGCTCCTCCTCCCCCCTCTCCTCTCTCTCTCTCTCGAATGGAAGGGAGATTTTTTTTCCTTTTCCAAGAACCCTAGAGAACACTAGAGGAGGGAGAGAGGACGAGGATGAAGGGGAGAGTGAGGGAATCACCGATGAGAAGGACGAGGAAGGGGGAGGACATAGGGTTGTCGTCGCCTCATGCTGCCCCGTGGTCTCCCCACACTGCCCCGTGGTCACCTCACGCCGCCCCGCCGTCGCCTCTGCTGCATCGTCGCGTGCTCGCGTCGTGGAGACAGGGAGCCAGCACCGATCCAGATGGTAGGAGGTGTGGTTCTGTTCTAGGCCATGGAGACTAGGAAAAGAGAAGCCAGTTTTGGTTCCAGGCCAGTTTTCGTTCTAGGTCGGCCCGAAACAAACGCATATTCTAGTTTCCATCTGGATTGGAAACGGGCCGCAGCAATCCACCTGGAACGGGCCCGGGAATGGGCCAATCTGGTAGAAACAAACGGGGCCTTATAGAGGTTCTCAATTCTCTTTCCTCTGGCCTACGTGATTCCCTTCTCTAAACTTTAGAGCTCTAAAAGCTTTAAAGCACTTTAGCTTATTTTTTAGTTCTAAAGCTCTAATGTGAGGTAAGCCAAAGTTTAGAGCTAACTTTAGACTACTTATTTGGAGGTTTAGTTCTAAAGTTTAGAGGAGGAAATCCAAGCAGATCCTTAGGGCACCACCAATAGAGGCTAACACTCTTAGTTGTTCTAATACAAATAAAGTGATTCACATAGACTAGAAAATATTGAGACTACTATTCACACCATGCAAACTATCACTACTTATGGTTTGCATATAAACTTTTTATTTTCATCATGTCTCACATTTATTTCCTCTCCCTCTTCTTTTTTAGCATAGACCATCTTCTCTCTCCCTAAGCATATGTAGCTTCTGCAAGCACTATAACAAGTGTAGAGCGTCTACTTTTTTTATCCGATCCTACATGGTCCTTGAGGCTACTAGTAAAAAACTATTTTTTATTAATTTTAACACTTTTTGAAAACTAATTTTAAATCTAACACTATCTGTTTTTAAAAAAACTAACACTTTTGGCCGCGTCTATTGCCCTAGTGCGGCCAAATGCCTGTGCCACGCCATGCATGGTGGCACGGTGAAAGGGTCGAGATGGCGACTAGAGGGGGGGTAAATAGTCCTTTTTAAAACTTAATCACGTTGGCTAACCGAAACAAGTGTGGAATTAAAACTATCGGTTTAGCCAAGACTACACCCCTCTATCTATGTTCACTAGCACCTTGCAAAGATACTAATCAAGCAACAAAGGTGACGGGCTAGCTAGAGCTCTCCTAACCAATTCTAGAAGTAAGGTCACACAAACCTATGCCACTAGTACTTTAAGCAACAAGGGAGCTCCTACACATGCTAGTAAGCAAAAGCACAAAGCCAACTAAGCTCACTAGCAATGCTCAATAACAAGGCAACTAATGTGAAATTAGAGAGCGCAATTACTTAGCTACACAAACTAAGTAATGTGACTAACAAGGTTACATAAACTAAATTAGCCACGCAAGGGAGCTACTTCTATACTACACAAGCAAGAAGGTAACTAGCAAGCTACACAAGCTAACTAATTACAAAAGCAACAACACAAGCTCAATGTATATGAAAGTAATCGCAAGCTTGTGTAACGGGGATGCAAACCAATAGGAAGAACAAGGTTGACATGATGATTTTTCTCCCGAGGTTTATGTGTTTGCCAACACGCTAGTCCCTGTTGTGTCGACTGCTCACTTGGTGGTTTGGCGGCTAATTGGCATCACCCGCCAAGCCCGCACATCGGGCACCATAAGAACCTACCCTAAAAGTGAGGGTAGCTCAATGACACGCTTTACTAAAGTTGCTCTTTGCGGCTCCCATGGGGTGAGCACAATGCCCCTCACACAGCTCTTCTCCGGAGTGCCGCACAAGCTTCTTGCGGGCTTCGACGGAGACCACCACCAAGCCGTCTAGGAGGTGGCAACCTCTAAGAGTAATAAGCACCACCGGCTTGCAACTCGATCACTTAGTGCCACTCGATGCAACCTCACAATGCAATCGCACTAGAATCGCTCGCTCACACAATTGAATGATCACTATCAAGTATGTATGAGATGGAGGGCTCCTAAGCACTCTCAAGCATGGACACAAAGTCCCCCAAGGTGCTCAGCCCTAGCCATGGCTTAAGGCCACTTCTATTTATAGCCCCAAGGGCTAAACTAGCCGTTACCCCTTCACTGGGCAAAAATCGGGCCGACCAGACGCTCCGGTCGTGTTGACCGGATGCTGGACCCCAGCGTCCGGTCACCCAATGACAGCCACGTGTCATCTATGTTCAATGGCATTCTTCCGATTTCAACGGTCATCTTTTGACCAGACGTAGCAGCTTCAACTGACCGGACGCTGGACCCTCAGTGTCCGGTCGTTTACAGTAAGGTATCGACCCCAACTGGACACGTCTGGTCGGACATGATCGGACATAGCCCCAGCGTCCGGTCACTCTCCAGTGACACTGCTTCATCCGATAATAGGACCAGACACTGCCTCCAGTGTCTGGTCACTTTCAGAGCCAGCGTCTGGTCGACTGACCGATGCTGCATGCTGACTGTCACCACTGATCGGACGCTGAGCCTCGGTGTCCAGTCACTGCGTGACCAGAGTTCGGTCCATGCTGTGGGACCTTTCTCATCTCTGTTTCTTCACCGAGTTGATCAACATCAACTCCAACTTCACCTCCTTTGTAAATGTGCCAACACCACCAAGTGTACACCACCATGTGTATGTGTGTTAGCATATTTTCACAAACATTTTCAAGGGTGTTAGCCACTCAACTTGCCACGCCACTCGATCCTAGCGATGATGCAAAGTTAGATCACTCGAGTGGCACTAGATGACCAATATGCAAACAAGTTTGCCCCTCTTGATAGTACGGCCATCTATCCTAAACCTGGTCATAAACTTCTCTACACACCTATGACCGGTGAAATTAAATGCCCTAGGTTATACCTTTGCCTTGCGCATTCCATTCCATCTCCTCCAATGTCAATGCAACACATGCACCAACACGATCAACAATGATATGATCCACTTCATATCATCACATGATCATATTGGTTCATCGATCTTTACTTCACTTACTTTTCACCATTGCCTTCGTCCATCGGCGCCAAGTCTTGCTCATGCTTCACCGCCACGTGGTCCATTGCTCCAAAGCTTCCGACTTGCCCTTCACGCTTGCAACCGGTCCATCAAGATAAGCCTTGTCTTGATCTTCTCCACTTTGATCACATGACTTAATGTCATGTCTCATGTGCAATGAGCTCCTTCATCACCATATGTGTGAGCTTTGCAACATCTCCAAGCCATTTTCACCTTCATGGCATATGTTGCTCACACACATGTACCTGTGGACTAATCACCTGTGTATCTTACATAAACACAATTAGTCTACCTAGGTTGTCACTCAATTACCAAAACTACACAAGGATCTTTCAATCTCCCCCTTTTTGGTAATTGATGACAACTCTACAAAGATATGGAAATTAAGCTCTTTTGGATTCATGTTGCTTGCCCAAGCAATTTTACCATGTGAAAATGATTTTGGACAAGTTCCACAAACCCAAAATGGTAGTATTAGCTCCCCCTACATATGTGGTGTTTGATTTGAAGGTCGCACATATGCATAGATCAAAATTGTGGGAGAGTAATTACTACCAAATGATGCTAAGGTGTATAGAATAAACCTTTGAAGCATGTACCAATCAGAGTTGCACCTTTAAGTTCATCTTTAGCACCATGGTTAGCTAGATATCACTTGGAAACAAAAGCACTAGATACCTTGTGAGATCAACATTAAAAGCAAGGTACTAGCATTACTTGAAAGGCGTACCAAGTGTCTAGCTATCATCCTATGCATGCTAGTTATCAAATCATCATTCAAGTTCTATGACTAGCATACATCACACAAGCATGCATATTGAATTTAAAAACTTATGCAATGCAAGCAAGCACATGAATATGCACATATTAAATGCAATCAATCAAAGTTCATGAGCTTGCTCCCCCTACTTGTGTGCTTCTCTTGTCCAAGAATTTTGATCCATCTCTTTTCTCCAATGTTGCTCCCTCTTTGTCCATATTCATGTCCAACCTCCTAAGCTTTCATAACGTATCTCTCCCCTTACACAATTTATCTCTCCCCCCTATAAAGGCTTTCATATCTTAGTACATTCTCTCCCCCTTTGTCATCAATTTTCATAAAAGGTGTGCTTCTCATTGATGCAAAGGTATGCATTTGGAATAGATGGTTGAGGCTTGAATCTTTCATTTTTGATGGACATCTTCATGATTGTTGGAATGACACTACTTGTAACTTGTATCACTTGTATTTTGTGTAGGGATTCTTGAGATACCACACATAGAATCTTTGATCTTGATATCAATTTGTGTGACAACTCCCCCTATGTGATAGCATGGGTCATCCATTTGATACACTTAAGCTCTTGTAGGTGAGGAATGCATTCTTCATTTGATGATCACTTAAAGTTGAGGATCACTTGTGGAACCATCGTCTTTCATGGTTGATATCATATATAGATGTAATACCACTTTGTATGAAGTAGATACCACTTGAAAGAATCTTCTAGTTTGGAACCACTTCTTGGATTTATCAATAAAGACCATTTCTTGAACATTTACTATCTTTATGAGTACGACTTATAGGATATCACTTCTGAGTTGATCTAGACATCACTTATGAAATCTTGATGAAATACTTGAGTCTAGATATCACTTGAAACATACAAACTAGATATCCATTTGCATTGTTGTCTTATGCTTGTACTCTTATCACTATCATGAGCTTCTATGATTGACTTGAACTAAATTGATTTGCCTAAGCTTCCAAGTCTGGTTTGAACCAATGACAAGCTTCTTCACACCTCTTGCAAGGGTTATCTTGCCAATGTTGTACTTGTCACTTGTTAGCAATCCAAATTAGATCAAGTACTTGGGATCACTAGCTCATGAACAAATTCACATACTAACCACTAGATCAAGTAATCATTCAAACAATAGTGGTAGGCTATGAATTTAAACATTTTATTTGTTATGCATGATCCTATAAAGCATGTACTATATGCACTAACTGCATACTAGTAAGGGATGAAATGATCATACACATTACAATGATACCTTTGCTATGTTGGAGTAGAGGATAGTCACATAGATTCCAATTCATTACTCCAATAGCAATATGAAATCCAATTATAAGCTTGGTGAAGACCAATCGATATCATATTGAATTTCATTCTTCACCCATATGAAATGAATACCACTTATGATCAAGTGCACTTTCTTGTTGTGGTTGGCTTGCTTCATCCTTTGATCAATGCTTGCATGAGAGCATCAATGTGAGAATACCACTTGAAATATCATGACTAGCTCTATTTTGGGCGTTGCTTGCTTTTCTTGATCAACCCTTTTGATTGCTTCAACTAAGCATCTCAAATGTTCCTCGGATCACCACTTCCATGTTAGCCTTCCAAGTACCACACTTGGTTCAACTACACATAGGCGGTAAGCCCCTACACTAGGGAGAAGTGACCTCTCTCCAAGAATCATTCTTGATACTCACTTGAAATGACTTGATTGATTGATCCAAGTGATGGACTTAACTTGGTGAGTAACCTTGATTCCTTCTTTAGTCCTTTTCTTTCTTCTTATTTAAGTCCTTTTCTTTCTACCAAATGATTTCCAATAGTCACTAGAACTTAAACTTCAACTTCATTTTGATCTTGGTGGTTAAACTTCAACTTCAACTTCAATCCGATCCAATTTTTTCTATCTTTCATAATACGGTTAACCACCATGTTAACTATGAAAGGATCAAGATGCCCAAGAGGGGGGGTGAATTGGGCTAATTCTAAATTTTCTTGAAATAATTAAATCCTACGGTTAGCCCAATTAACCCCGTGTGCTAAGAAAAGTGTTTCTATTAATCTAACGCACAAAAGGACTTGCTACCTATGTTCCAAACTTACTCTAGCATGGCAATTCTATGAATGTAAAAACAAATATTGAATTGCTCAAAGTAAATGCTCAAAGTAAATGCTCAAAGTAAATAAAGAGAGAGGAACGCGGCGATGTTTTGCCGAGGTATCGGAGAGCCCACACTCCCCACTAGTCCTCATTGGAGCACCCGCGCAAGGGTGTAGCTCCCCCTTGATCCACGCAAGGATCAAGTGCTTTTTATGGGTTGATTCTTCGATACTCCATCGCGGTGAATCACCCAAAACCACTCACAACTTGAGTTGGGTCACCCACAAGCTCCACTGGGTGATCACCAAGCTCCCAATCACCACCAAGCCGTCTAGGTGATGGCGATCACCAAGAGTAATAAGCACGAACTCTCACTTGACCACTCGAAGCCTAATGAGAACGGTGGATGCACACTTTGCTACTCTTGATTCACTAATGAGGCTACTCTCTTGGATTCTCAAATCTCAATCACCTCACTAGGACTTTGCTCTTCTTGGCACTCACAAATATGTTTCTTAGCTGTTGGAATGAGCAAAAGTGACTCCACACATGAGTGGAGCTTCTATTTATAAGGTAGCCTGAAAAATAAACCGTTATGTGCCTCTGCGGGGTGACCGGACGCTCCGGTCATGTTGATTGGATGCTCTGGTCAGTTCAACCCACACACCAGTGTTTAAGTGTTGATCAGACGCTGGCGGGGTCCAATCACCACTGACCAGACATGTCCGATCTCATATTTCCTTCTCTAGAACCTTACTGGAGTCGACCGGACGCTGGCTCTCAGCGTTCGGTCACTTGACCACTCCAGCGTCCGGTCGCACTGAACGTAATGTCCTTGATCAAATGTACTAACTAGACCCTGCGACCAGCGTCCGATCGCACCGGAGCCAGCGTCCGGTCAGCAATTGACCCTCCATTCACTTCCAACTCTTGAACATATGTGAATGAAGTTTGCTCCATAGGATCATAGGGATGTTTTGTAGCTACCTAGTGCTAGTTTTAACAAGTGTGCACCACACCTAACTCACTAGACTCATCTAGGTCAAGCTACCCGTCCATACCCCCCTTAATAGTATGGCCAAAGGAAAAACAAAGTCCTAAACTACTCTAAGTGTCACTCCAACTCCAATCGACACTTAGAACTAGTCATCCTTAACCTTGTCGTCCATCCTTTGAAAACCAAAATGATTTCCATCGTAGGGGCATAACCACCTTGATTGCCCAATTGATCTCTATTGCCATGACCTAACTTAATTGCCTCTATAAAACACACGTTAGTCATAGTAATCTTGTATTGTCATTAATCATCGAAACCCAACAAGGGGCCTAGATGCTTTCAATCTCCCCCTTTTTGGTGATTGATGACAATACCACCTCGAGTATGTGAAGGAGTGAGGTTTTTGTTATACTTGGTTCATATAAGCTTTTGTCAATAGGAACCAAAAGAGTTAAGCAAGCTTATATGACCCAAGCCAACATAATATACTCAAAGGATATGAAATAAGGATGAGTACAAGTAATAAAGCTCATTTGCATCAGAGTATAAACGCGGAAGTAAAAGCAAATAAGTATAGCACAAGTGATATGACATATAAAGGAATTCAAAGTAAAGAGCTCACATGTCATATATCACAATCACGTAGATATCACTATCACATAGATATAATAGTATGCATGAAAGTAAACACATGAATGCATAATAGTAATAGTGTATCACACAAATAAAACTCTAAATGTATATAATAGACTAATAGCTAACAAGACTCCCCCTAAAAGTCGCTCCCCCTGAGTCTACATACTCGAACCCTCTCCCCCTTTGGTGTCAAACACCAAAACCTAAGGGTCGGTCGGTGGGGCTATAGCGGACAAGCCGAGCGCTGAGGTACGAGGAGCAAGCTGAAACTAGACGCCATCATCATCTGACCTGGAGCTTTGTACTGACTGACCCTCTATGGCTGGAAGAGTCTCTAAAGTGGTTTGGGTCTAAGCTAGGGCAGGTGCTGCCTGTGATGCTGCTGGTATATCTATCATAGGATCTGAAGATGCGATAGAAGAAAGGAGCCTCTGAGTAGTTATGGTGACAGGAGCTGCTATAGAAGGACCTAGGGCATACATATGCGGTGGTGTAGGCATCCCTGTCAACTCATTGAAAGATGCTCTAAGACTCCTGGAGACTGACGTGTCAGGCATAAATAGCAAGGGTGACTGGTCCAGTGTGAAGCCTGTATGATAAGGTGTGAACTGTAGGTCTACCACTAGCGAGGATAACCACTGGGACACCTGTACTATGGAAGAGGCAAACAGAGCTGGAGGCTATCCCTGACTCTGAAGCCCACTGGGCTGTATTATTGGAGTCATCGTAGTGGTGGCAGGCTAAGCAAGCTAGGGTGAAGGCAGTGACTGTGGAGCCCTAAGTGCTGTTACTACATGCTGCATAAATCCCATAAGCTACTGCTGCATGAGTAACTGCTGCTGATGCATCTGCTGCTACTGCTGCTAGAGGACCTACTGCTGTTGCTGGAACTCATCCTAACCAGCCTGAAACTGTGCAAAGTTGGCAGCGGTCTCCTGAGCCTGTTGTGCCTAATCCTGCTGCATCCGCTCAAGAATAGTAATCAAAGTGGGGTCTGTCTGTGGTGCAGGTGGAGCTAAGCTGGAACTACCGGCCTCTGCATCATGTCTGCATGGAGGCATCTAAGGGATAGGCAAGTAGTCATCATTCGAACTATCACTAGACTCGCTCCTCTCCTCCTAAGCCTCAAGCTGCTCCTCCTCAGTAGTGGCTATGCCTCTGATAATCTCGTCCTGCTGAGCTGCTGACTCTGGTACATCTGGACGACAGCGAGGCTGAGTGGGTGCCTATGGTGTGCTATGCCTGGTCCTCTGTGCTATGTTATGAGCTAGAAACTCTGTGGTGGCACCTTTGTACTCTGCAACCATCTCAGGAGTCCTAACATGCATAGCCTTGAGCATAAGAAATGTGATCTAGTGTGCATATGGAAGCTACCTATGACCCTTGAAGCCCTCAGCTATTGTGTCCTCCATCTTAGACAGAAGAAGATCCTAAATATCAAACACTGTCTACTGCATCAGGGCATTGAGGAGCCAAAGCTATAGGCGAGTCAGACCCTCTCTATATCCCAACCTAGGAAGTAGTGTCCTCCTGATGATAACCTCTAGAACTCTAGCTATAGGAGTAAGATCACTGGGGTTCCTCCTCGACCCCTCACCAAAGGGCTCTTTGAAGCAATGATGCACAAGATCTGTATGAGGCACCAAACCACCATGAGGGCGCCTAGGAGGCTGCTGCTGTCCATAACATACCTCATGTAACCTAACAGGCTGCTCCTATAGCCTCAGTATCTCCCTGGCCCTAAAACTCATCATCTTGTAGTCTCTGCCTCTGAATGCAAAGTGTATGAAGTTATGCTGTGGGTCAATGTAGAGCGAAACATAAAACTGCCGAACCCAAGATGGTACATACAATCCTATCTGGCCAATCAGATCTATCAGCCCTGGCAGATATGATAAGTAGGGGTAGATATGCTCTCCGACTACTACCACAATAGCCTCAATACTGCATACTCTCTGAGATCGAAAGACTGCCCCACTGTTCAGATATGCATTGTAGAAATCTTCCTAGAGCGGTGTATAGAAACCCTCTGCTGCTCTCTCATCCCTCCTTGGAGGAAACCACACATCAAACTCCACAAAGCGAAGCTGCTGAACCTGCTTGGCCGTAGCGGCCCTCAAGTCAAGGTGAATCACTGGAGGCGGACCCTGTGGATGAGGTGGTGGATGTGATCCCCTCCGCTGTGTCGGCAGCCTCGGTGACACTAGAACTCGGGTACGACCAGAGCAGCGTAGCTGTGGCTGGGGTGCCTGCTCAGTCTCCTCAGCCTGCTAGCCCTCCTCACCCTCCTAAGGCTACTGTGACTGTTGTCCCTCCTGTGTCTCCTGAGCTGGATGAGGCTCTATTGGTGGGGGCTGCTGCTAGGACTCTTGCTGTGACTCCCCCTGAGGCTAAGGATCTACAATGGGAAGACATCGTCCTACCATCATGATAGTCCTAGGTGGAATACCATGAAGATGCTCAATGTGCTCAAGTCTGCCCTGCGCGTCTGGTGCTAGGTGATCTGCAATGACAACTCCACTATGGGCACCTCCTCTCTCGGCATGCTCTACGGCCTCAACGACTGTTGCTGCTCTCGCTATCTCTGCATCAGGATACTTGCACTTCTTTGATGTAACCTGCTTTGTCACCTTGCCTTTAGTTCCTACAGGCAAGCGAGGCGGAGGCCTCCGATCATCATCTCCTGAACCACCACCAACATTCTTGGTGCGAGCCATCTGATTTGACAAGAGAAAAACTGCCGCTGACAAGATCAACTATCCACTAACACTTTCGAGGCTTGGCCTCGATCCGTACTCATGAGCTTGGCTCCAAGTTGACTGTCAACTGTCACAAACACCTCAATGGCACCGACTCGCTGCACGATGGAATAGAAGGATATACAAGTAAATATGATATATCTAATAGATGCGAAACCCTATGAGAGCAAGCAATGTAGATGCAAAATAGAAACGACTAGCATGCTACCTGACGAACCAGCAATCTGATGAAAAGAGAAGTGACACGCAAGGAACCACCGAATCTAGGGTTAGGGTTGGCGGTGAGCAGTAAATCGACGACCCTATGAAATTGGCGCAGTGATGAATGGCTAGGTCACGGGAGAGTTGCAACAAGAATGCATGGGCACGAGCAAGACCTTACTAGTGCTAGACGGCAGAGCCAGCAAAGGACCTCGGCGGCGCAAAAACGAAGGCTCACGGGTGGAGGCTACGGTGTGCGCGTAGGTTGGCAGCGGCGGGCACGCTGGCTGACGGCGGCGGGTGCGCTGGCTGGCGGCGACGGGCGCGCTGGCTAGCGGCGGTGGGTGCGCTAGCGACTAGAGACAGCGGCTGCGGTGGCTTACGACGGCTAGGGCACGATGGGGGTGTGGCGATGTCGGTGGTGGATAGGTTAAAAGAAATCGCCGACGTTGATTAAATAGGGTGGCCCTCACGAGACAGAAACAGAAAATAGGAAAGAGACCCGATGTCACACGTGATCTATTGACCGGACGCTTCGGTGGTAGCGACCGGACGCTACCACCTAGCGTCCGATCGATTCCAGAGAGGTCCAATTCCTCTGGAATCACGATCGGACACATCCGGTGGTCCATGACCGGACATAGCCAGAGTTTGGATAGTTGCCTTTAACGCCATGTAGATCGATCGGACGCTGGAACCCTTCCTGATCGGACGCTCAAACGTAGAGTTCGGTCACTCCTTCAGCTTCTGTTCACCTCCTATGAACTGTCTGGACGCTAGATAGCAGAGTCCGGTGCAGCGTCCGATCACTCTTTTCCAGCAAATCTTCAGTGTTCCTCCATGCTACCTGTTCCCAATCAAGTCCTAACTTGAATAAGATCCAAATAAACACCAATTGGGACTGATGTGAGTGACCTCTCTCAAACCCTCATATTTTTCAAAATATTTTGCCTTAGGCTATAATTCTTTTTAAGAAAATAGGCAATAAGAGGGCAAATGGAACAAAATGACAAAACAACATCCATGCATATGCAATACTTTTAAGAAAATCTAGTTGCTTGTCAAGTTTGATCCAAGGTTAAGCTTCTTCACACGCTTTTCGGCGGTTATCTTAACCATGTTAGACAAGCCCTATATGCATTACCAAAAATTAAACATGTTGTATATTACAATGAATGTAAGGGACAATACAAGCTCAATTTTTAGTGAAGTTACTAAAATCAAGTACATTGAGCTCATTCCGCAATCTATAAAATGTAGCCTCATCTAGCGGTTTAGTGAAGATATCCGCTAATTGATCTTCGGTTCTTACACCTTCTAGTGATATATCATTTTTAGCAACATGATTTCTTAGAAAGTGATGGCGGATATCTATGTGCTTGGTGCGAGAGTGTTGAACCGGATTATTTGCAAGTTTTACCGCACTTTCATTATCGCACAAAAGAGGTACCTTTTCTAGAACTACACCATAGTCTAGCAAAGTTTGTTTTATGTATAATATTTATGCACAACAAGCACCCACAGCAATGTATTCTGCTTCGGTGATGGATAAAGCCACACTGTTTTGTTTCTTGGAGGACCAAGACACAAGTGATCTACCAAGCAAATGGCACCCTCTAAATGTGCTCTTTCTGTCAACTTTGCAACCAGCATAATCCAATTTAGAATAGCCAACTAATTCAAATATAGCTCCTTTGGGATACCAAAGACCAATGCTTGGTGTGTGCTTGAGATACCTAAGGATTCTTTTTACAGTAATTAAATGTGTTTCCTTAGGATTAGCTTGAAATCTAGCACACCTACACATACTAAACATGATGTCGAGCCTAGATGCGGTTAAATATAACAAGCTACCAGTTATGGAACGGTAGAGAGTTTGATCAACCGGGTTACCTCTCTCATCTAGGTCGAGATGTCCATTGGTAGGCATTGGTGTCTTGATTGGCTTACATTCATCCATCTTGAATCTCTTGAGAACATCTTTTGTGTATTTCTCTTGAGAGATGAAGATGCCTTCTTTCATTTGCTTGACTTAAAAACCAAAAAAGAATGTAAGCTCACCAATTATAGACATCTCGAACTCTTTCAACATCAGTTCACCAAATTCTTTGCATGAATCTTCATTTGATGATTCAAAGATGATATCATCAATATATACTTGACAAATAAAGATATGCCCATCAAGCTTCTTGGTGAATAGTGTGGTATCGACCTTCCTAATGGTGAAGCCCTTCTCAATGAGGAAGTTCCAAAGGTGCTCATACCAAGTTCTTGGGGCTTGCTTAAGCCCATATAGTGCCTTAGACAACCTATAAACATGATTATGATATCTAGGGTCTTCAAACCTAGGAGGTTGATCAACATAGACTAGTTCATTAATAAAGCCATTTAAAAATGCACTTTTCACATCCATTTGATATAGTTTCATTTCATGATGTGATGCATTTGTAAGTAGGATATGGATGGCTTCTAATCTTGCAACCGGTGCAAAAGTCTCTCTAAAATCCAAACCTTCAACTTGGAAGAACCCCTTTGCAACTAGTCTTGCCTTATTCCTCACAACAACACCTTGATCATCTTGCTTGTTACGGAACACCCACTTTGTTCTAATGACTCTTGCACCTTTTGGTTGCTCTTCAAGAGTCCAAACTTCATTGCGAGTGAAGTTATTCAACTCTTCATGCATGGCATTGATCCAATCTAGATCTTTAAGAGCTTCTTCTACCTTGGTAGGCTCATAGCAAGAGACAAAAGAGTGATGAGCAATAAATGAAGCAAGTTTTTGAGATTGGGTCATTACACCCTTTGATGGACTCCCTATGATGAGTCTTGTGCATGATCTTATAGGAGAGGTGTATTTCTTCTATTGACCACTTGAGGAGGTGGTTGTGGAGCATCAATATCTTGTGCTTGTATCACCATTTGCTCATGGGAGATATGAGTATCTTCATTTTCTACTCTCCTATCTTTTTCACCATCTTGTGGCACACTTGATGAAGAAGGTTGATCAATGACTTGTACATCATCTTCATCATCTTTTGGTTGATCAAGAAGGTTGATCAATGACTTGTACATCATCTTCATCATCTTTTGGCTTGATGTCTCCCACCAGAATATTCTTCATAGCCTCCCTCAATGGTTCATCACCTATATCATCAAGATTCTCATGTGCTCCTTGGGAGCTGTTAGATTCATCAAATTCCACATCATATGTTTCTTCAACCAAGTCGGTGGCATGATTAAATACTCTATATGCTTCAGACTTTGATGAGTAACCAACAAGAAAACCAATATCACAATATCTTTGGAACTTCCCTAGGTGTTGCCGCTTCTTGTAGATGTAGCATTTGCAACTAAACACCCTAAAGAAGGAGACGTCCGGCTTCTTCCCATTGAGCAACTCATAAGGTGTCTTGCCAAAGAACTTTTGAAGGAATAGGCGGTTTGATGCATAGCATGTGGTGTTGATTGCTTCCACCCATAGAGCTTCGGGGGTGTTGTACTCATCTAGCATTGTCCTTGCAAGAGTGATCAAAGTCTGTTTCTTCCTCTCAACTACACTATTTTGTTGATGAGTTTAAGTTGCGGAGACTTCATGCTTGATCCCAACTTCATCACAATAAGCTTCTATGTTTGTGTTGTCAAATTCTTTTCCATTGTCACTTCTTATCTTCTTGAGCTTCACTTCAAATTCATTTTGAGCTCTCTTGGCAAACTTCTTAAAGCAAGATGCAACTTCGGATTTGTCATGAAGGAAGAATACCCATGTATACCTTGAATAGTCATCAACAATCACAAGACAATAGAGATTCCCTCCCAAACTCTTGTATGTTGTTGGTCCAAATAAATCCATATGTAGGAGTTCTAACACTCTTGTGGTTGATATGAAAGCTTTGGTTGGATGAGTATTTACAACTTGCTTGCTGGCTTGACATGCACTACAAAGCTTGTCCTTTTCAAACTTTACATCCTTCAACCCTCTCACCAAATCATTCTTCATAAGCTTCTTGAGTGAGCTCATCCCAGCATGAGCAAGTCTTCTATGCCATAGCCACCCAAGTGTTGTTTTGGTGAATAGGCAAGTCTTCAAATTTGTATCTTTAGAGGTGAAGTCCACTAGATATAAGTTGTTGTATCTAAATCCATTAAATATCACTTGATTATCATCTACCTTGGATACAACAACCTCCTTCTCGATGAACAAGCATTGGAAGCCAAGATCACACAATTGTCCAATGGATAGCAAGTTGAAGCTCAATAAAGCAACATAAAGCACATTGAAGATAGAATGATCATTTGATATTGCCACTTTGCCTAATCCTTTAACCTTGCCCTTTGAGTTATCTCCAAATGTTATTTTCTCTTGTCCATCTACCTCTTCATCTAGTGAGGTGAACATACGAGGATCACTAGTCATATATTGAGTGCAACCACTATCAATAACCCAATGACTTCCACCGGTCTTGTAGTTCACCTATACACAAGAGATTCAAGCTTTAGGAACCCAAACTTGTTGAGGACCCTTCACCTTCTCAACAAGTGACTTAGCCACCCAAATCTTCTTAGGCCTATTCTTGTTAGGAGGTCCTAAGAACATGACTTTCATCTTTCCACTA
The DNA here is from genome assembly GCF_019320115.1 of Miscanthus floridulus. Classification (NCBI taxonomy): domain Eukaryota; kingdom Viridiplantae; phylum Streptophyta; class Magnoliopsida; order Poales; family Poaceae; genus Miscanthus; species Miscanthus floridulus. Next base: position 61,591,198 of record NC_089582.1, read on the forward strand.
GAATCCTTTCTAAGAATGTAGTGAGCATTGAAGGCAAAGGGTCTAGCATGCTTGGGCAAGGGTTGTGGTGGTGGAGTTTGGCACTCATGAGAAAAGTGGCCTTCTTGTCCACACTCAAAATATCTCTTTGGCTTTGGCTTTGTCTTTGATTGTTGTTGTTGAACTTGAGCCTTCTTCTTCTTTACACTTGCCACATATCCAATGCTACTTCTATCCATCTTCATGACAGTGTTCATGAGTAGCTCACTCTGGAGGTGCTTGCCTCTAGCAAACTTGCTCAATCCAATCTTGAGATGCTCTTTCTCCAACCTGAGCTTCTTATTTTCTTCCTTTAGAGCATCATCTTTCTTCTCTTCCTTGAGCTTCTTATTTTCTTCTTTGAGCTTCTCATTCTCAAGGATCAACTCTTTGTCATGATCAAGAGTTTCTAGCATAATGGTGTTGTGGCTTTTCATCTCTTCAAGATCTTTCATGAGCTTTTTATTTGTATTCTTGAGCTTGACATATTCATCATAGTCATTGCACTCAACCACTTGCTTGCCTTTGCCACTAGATCCTTGCTCAATGCTCTCATCAATTAAATCATCACATGATGTAGCTATATCAATCTTAACACCATGGTTAGTAGCATCATGTGGCTCATTTGGTAAAAATTCTTGAGCAATAACAAGAGTATCATGATTGATCTTAAGAGTTGTATACTCATCTTTTTAGCTTGTGTGGCTAGTGATGAGCTCATTATGCACCCACTCAAGTTTATCATATTTATCTTTAAGCTCTTTCTTAGAAGATTTGAGCTCCTTGAGTTTGGATGATATAGCATCATTTGTTTCTCTAAGCTTAACATTAGCCTTTTCTAATGTATCGCATTTTGCTAAGAGTGAATCATTTTTAGCATCAAGCTTTTCATTTTTAGCTCTACTCTTTCTAATGATCTTAGTGTATTTTCTTAGTATTTTGACAAGATCATCATATGAAGGTGAATTATCATCATCGCTATCGCTATCATCATCCCTAGCTTGCTCATCATCACTACTATCAGCATTATTAGTTACCTTGCGTTCACCCTTGGTCATAAGGCATAGGTGTGTAGAGGATGATGGCGATGGTGGCGGTGAAGATGGAAGATCAATAGCAATAGAGGCCACCTTCTTATTGTCACTATCATCATTGGATGATCCACTAGATGAATCAATGTCCATGAGCCAATCACCGATAATGTAGGTCTTTCCACTCTTCTTCTTCTTGTGGAAGTCTCTCTTCTTGTATAGCTTGTTCTTCTTCTTCTCATCTTCATCTTCATTACTTGATTCATCTTTCTTGCCCTTGTTCTTGTTCTTGAACTTGTCTTTCTTGGGCTTGGTGCATTGATGTGCTAGATGACCAAGTTCACCACAATTGAAGCAATCTATTTCGGAGATTGGCTTCCTTCTAGAGCTTGTGAAGAACTTCTTCTTCTTGCCGTCAAACTTGATGCCACTCTTGTTTAGCTTCTTTAGTATCTTGGTGGCTTTCTTCACCATGAGAGCAAGATTTTCATCTTCATCTTCTTCATCACTTGAGCTCTCATACTCAAGTCTTGCTTTGCCCTTATCTTGACTAGCTTTAAATGCTAAGTCCTTCTCTTTCTTCTTGGTAGAGGATGAGCCATCTTGTGGTGTGATGTGCATGTACATATCATGAGCATTGATCTTTCCCAAGATTTGTGTTGGTGTAGCGGTGGAAAGATCACCTTGGTATAGTACGGTCACAATATGCCCATATTTGTCAATAGGGAGGACACTCAAGATCTTTCTCACAACGTCGGATGGTGACATTTGAGTAAGTCCAAGCCCATTGACTTCCTCTACAAGAACATTCAAACGTGAATACATCTCATTAGCACATTCTTTGGGAAGCATCTCAAATGAATTTAGCTTTTTAATCACAAGATGATAGCGTTCCTCACGCTCACTCTTGGTTCCCTTATGGAGCGCACAAACGTCTGACCATAGTGCATAGGCATCTTTGTGGTTCCTTATGCGGTTGAACACATCTTTGCAAAGGCCTCTAAAGATGGTGTTTCGAGCCTTTGCATTCCACTTTTTATAATTAACCTCATCGCCTTGTAAGTTAGTAGCATCCCGAGGTTTTAGGAAGCCTTGAGAGGCGGCTCTAAGAATACCAACATCTAGAGCTTCTAAGTACGCCTCCATGCGGATTTTCCAATATGGAAAGTCATCTCCCTCAAAGATAGGAGGAGGTCCATCCCCGTGAGACATCTTGCTCTAAACGATTAAGCTTAAAAACATGAGCATGAGGCTTTGATACCAATTGAAAGGATCAAGATGCCCAAGAGGGGGGTGAATTGGGTTAATTCTAAATTTTCTTGCAATAATTAAATCCTATGGTTAGCCCAATTAACCCCTTGTGCCTAGAAAAGTGTTTCTATTAATCTAACGCACAAAAGGACTTGCAACCTATGTTCCAAACTTACTCTAGCATGGTAATTCTATGAATGTAAAAACAAGTATTGAATTGCTCAAAGTAAATAGAGAGAGAGGAACGCGGTGATATTTTGCCGAGGTATTGAAGAGTTGCCACTCCCCACTAGTCCTCATTGGAGCACCCACGCAAGGGTGTAGCTCCCCTTTGATCCATGCAAGGATCAAATGCTCTCTACGGGTTGATTCTTCGACACTCCATCACGGCGAATCACCCAAAATCGCTCACAACTTGAGTTGGGTCACCCACAAGCTCCGCCGGGTGATCACCAAGCTCCCAATCACCACCAAGCCATCTAGGTGATGGCGATCACCAAGAGTAACAAGCACGAACTCTCATTTGACCACTCGAAGCCTAATGAGAATGGTGGATGCACACTTTGCTACTCTTGATTCACTAATGAGGCTACTCTCTTGGATTCTCAAATCTCAATCACCTCACTAGGACCTTGCTCTTCTTGGCACTCACAAACATGTTTCTCAGCTATTGGAATAAGCAAAAGTGACTCCACACACGAGTGGAGCTTCTATTTATAAGGCAGCCAGAAAAACGAACCGTTATATGCCTCTGCAGGGTGATCGGATGCTCCGGTCATGTTGATCGGACGCTCCGGTCAGTTCAACCTGCACACCAGTGTTTAAGTGTTGACCGGATGCTGGCAGGGTCCGATCACCACTGACCGAACGCGTCCGGTCGCATATTTCCTTCTCTGGAACCTTACTGGAGTCGACCGGACGCTGGCTCTCAGCGTCCGGTCACTTGACCACTCTAGCGTCCGGTCGCACCGAATGTAATCTCCTTGATCAAATGTACTGACCAGACCCTGCGGCCAGCGTCCGGTCAGCATTTGACCCTCCATTCACTTTCAACTCTCGAACATATGTGAATGAAGTTTGCTCCATAGGATCATAGGGCTGTTGTGGAGCTACCTAGTGCTAGTTTTAACAAGTGTGCACCACACCTAACTCACTAGACTCATCTAGGTCAAGCTACCCGTCCATACCCCCCTTAATAGTACGGCCAAAGGAAAAACAAAGTCCTAAACTACTTTAAGTGTCACTCCAACTCCAATCGATACTTAGAACTAGTCATCCTTAACCTTGTCGTCCATCCTTTGAAAACCAAAATGATTTCCATCATAGGGGCA